>NC_137812.1:42843308-42855808 GCF_963921795.1 Nannobrachium achirus
GAGAAAGACACGGGGAGAGAGAGAGAGAGAGAGAGAAAGTGAAGGGGAATGAGAGAGATAGTGTCATTCAGGAGCAGAGTCAATATTAGTTTAGAGCAGAGTGTCTGGGTGGAGGTGGGTGGAGGTGGGTGGGTGTGATCTTGCATAAAGCAACCCAGCGCTGTCTTCACACAGCAAACAGCATGCATTCCCTCTGGCTGTCTCTGTATCCCTGCAAAGTCACATCCTCAGTGTTCCGAGGCTTTTACTGTGTGGTTTGGCTTTTAAGACATTCTCCCATTGCTGTCTCCTCCCGAATATGACATACAGTAAGAGCAAAATGGTCAATCATGGCAACGTATTGATGATTTGTGTTCCATGCAACCAACACACAAACAGCTGCCCCCCCCACACACATACACACACACACAATTCAATTAAATTCAAAGGGCTTTATTGGCATGAGAAAACATCCGTTTACATTGCCAAAGCAGAAGTGTACACAGTACAATACAATCAATCAATATAATACAAACAAAATAAAATATGTACAATTGAAAGGGGTATAGAACAGTTTACACACGCACGCACGCACGCCCGCACACACACACATTCCTTCCCTCTGCCACATTCCCAGGTGCCAGTCAGTCAGTAATCCTCTGCATTGTCTTGAGGGAGCGAGGGCCTCCTCCTCTTCTTCCCACCCTTCATCTTTCTCTCCTCCAGCACTTCTCCTCCTTTCTTTCCTGGAGTTTTTCCTCTCCCTAATTGCTCACAGAAGTGTGATCTTTGGGGGTCCACTCCAAGGCAATGCCCCCTGAATTAACTCAAGGACCCCCCTCCTCTCCCCTCTCGCTCTCTCTCTCTGAGTTTCCTTTCCTCTAGGAGGAATTTACTAGTGATGGAATAGAACAGTGTACACTTTTAAACCCTTGGTACCTTTCCTACCTTTCGCTTTTTATATAGTACTTATTTCTCACCTTTCGCTCTCTCTCCCTCCTTCTCCCTCTCTACCTGCCTCTCTCTCTCTCTCTCTCTCTCTCTCTCTCTTTCTCTCTCTCTCTCTCTCCCTCTCTCTTCATCTCTTGTCTTTCTCTCGTTTTCTCTCCTCTTCCAGACTCTGTCCAATGTCTTCTCTGCTCATTCACACATTCTTACAGTTAATAGGATTAGGCTCTCCTAAAGGGATTTGAACAAGATGATTAGTTTACTGCTCCGCCAACTTGTGCACGCAGCCGCACACACACACACACACACACACACACACACACACACACACACACACACACACACACACACACACACACACACACACACACACACACACACACACACACACACCGGAACGCCCCCTAAGTTTGGTGGAATTGGGATGAATCTCATAGGAAGGAGTGTACAAAAGAGGGTTAGAAACTGTGTAACAGTAGGTGAGAGAGCGAGAGAGAGAGAGAGAGAGAGAGAGAGGAGAGAGAGAGAGAGAGAGAGAGAGAGAGAGCTGCTCTTTCATGCCCAGGTCTTCTTAAACACGCAGGGCGTCAAAAGCCCCTCTCGCCATCTGAAAAGACCCTTTAGAAAATCAGCACTAAGCTCTTAACACTGGAGACCTGACTCTTTCACACACACACACACACACACACACACACACACACACACACACACACACACACACACACACACACACACACACACACGCACACACACACACACAAGCCCTCCAATTCTGGGCCACCAGAGGTGAGAAAGGGGGGCGGAGGACAAAAAAGAAGGGTAAAAGAGGAAAATAAATAAAAGAGAGAAAGCGAAAGAATAGATGTGAGAGACAGAGAGAGAGAGAGAGAGAGAGAGAGGAGAGAGAGAGAGAGAGAGAGAGAGAGAGAGAGAGAGAGAGAGAGAGAGCATAAATAAGATGAAGAGGAACTTTTGAAAAAACAGCCCTTTGAGTGGCTGCACCTGTGACTGGTTAGTGTTCATTTAGCATGTCCTGCACTTTGTGTGCGTGTGCAAGTGTGTGTGTGTGTGTGTGTGTGTGTGTGTGTGTGTGTGTGTGTGTGTGTGTGTGTGTGTGTGTGTGTGTGTGTGTGCGCGTGCGTGCGTGCGTGTGTGTGTGTGTGTGCATGTGGGTGTTTTGCTTTGTGGCATGTCAAGGAGCAGTCAGCTGTCAATCTGATGATTGACTGGTTGACAGCACGGCCATCTCAAACACAGCAGTCTGTGTGTGTGTGTGTGTGTGTGTGTGTGTGTGTGTGTGTGTGTGTGTGTGTGTGTGTGTGTGTGTGTGGCAGGTTCCGCTTTCTGAAGGTTCACTCAAGTAGCAGCAGGATACGATCCTGAGTTCCTGTGCAGTTTCAGCACACACACACACACACACACACACACACACACACACACACACATGCGAATGTACACACGCATGCCACACACGCACAAACGCACACACACACACACACACACACACACACACACGCACACACACGCGCACACAGGGCTCAGCAGGAGCCTCTTTTAATGAAGGTAACCTCTGGATTTAGGAGCGGGGGCAGAGGTGAGGGGTTAAACCACGGGGAAGTCCTAAAACAAGACCAATTTAGGAAAAGAGGAAGCGAGGGAGAAGGATGGAGGGAGGGGCTTAGAGAGAGAGAGACATTCAACAAATGATTTCTGAAATCCTTGCTGTCGGTGGAAACCTCCTATGTCTAAAACGTGTTACTTTTCAGCATTCAAATGAAAAATACCAAACAATAGCAGATCTACAAGCTCAAAACTGTAGATATGCTAATTTTGCAACTGTCACATGACGAAGTTGGGCATTGTTTTCCGGGAAAGAAACATAAAAAGTTAAAATATTGAGATAAGAGGATTCTGCCCCGACAGCAATGTTATGATGAAGTTGAATCAGGTGCGTTGGCACTGCGCCAGAAGGAAAATCCACTCTAACTCGCTAAAGCCTGAGTTACACTTTGTCCGTGCGATGGTGTTGACCCCAAATAGCCGATCTTGAAGCTCTCAGTGTGTTGCAGGTGCAACGTGCTGTGAGCTTATAGATCGGCTATTTTAGTCTGACGATGTCATCGGAACATAGAGCATAAGTTAGGCATTAAGGCGACAATATCCTCCAATATCCGCTCTCTCTCTCTCTCTCTCTCTCTCTCTCTCTCGCTCTCTCTCTCTCTCTCTCTCTCTCTCTCTCTCTGGTGGTCTGGGTGTTCAATAGGGTTTAGTTTGGCCTCCTCAACTTCCTTGAGAGCCCCCTCACCACGCCAAATCTGTCAATCAAATCTGCGTGTGTGTGTGTGTGTGTGTGTGTGTGTGTGTGTGTGTGTGTGTGTGTGTGTGTGTGTATGTGTGTGTGTGTGTGTGTGTGTGTGTGTGGTAATAGCCTTACTGTAGTTCAATAGTTTTTCTTGTCAGCCTCTCGTCATCATAAGATCATCGGGAAAGAGAAATGTAAAGCTTAGTTATGACAGCAATGCTTCATAATGACAGTAAATTGTATGTCTCACTCTCTCTCACACACACGCACGCACGCAAGCACGCACGCGCACACACACACACACACACACACACACACACACACACACACACACACACACACACACACACACACACACACACACACACACACACACACACACACACAGGCCTCCACGCTGCACTCTCGGTCTAATACATTCCTGTGAAGTTTACTTACCTTATGATAAGTGACATTCTAAAACAAGCTGTATCTTCCTAACGGAACATTGTAAGTATGTGTAAACACTCTCTGTGCCACATTAGCCCACCTATAAATCTCTGGTTTACATTGGCTGTGCATGTGTGATAGGCTATAAAACACACTCACATGCAACATGCAGTGAAACCGCGCACGGGCTTCCATCTAATCCATAAACAACATTTTGAACTGATGGCTACATGTGATACCGTTGATACTGTTGGTGGACTGTAGATCGGTTATATCTCGCATCTGTGCGTGTGTGTGTGTGTGTGTGTGTGTGTGTGTGTGTGTGTGTGTGTGTGTGTGTGTGTGTGTGTGTGTGTGTGTGTGTGTGTGAGTAAGCAGGCGGGGCTCACTCCAGAGTGTTTATTTGGTCTCAGAATTTCAGTGGTTAAAAGATCATGGCTGTTTTCCAGACCCCCCTGGTGCTGTAAAAACAGTATCAAGATACCCTCACCATGTGTGTGTGTGTGTGTGTGTGTGTGTGTGTGTCTGTGTGTGTGTGTGTGTGTGTGTGTGTGTGTGTGTGTGTGTGTGTGTGCGTGCGTGCGTGCACGCGCGCGCGCGCGTGCGTGCACGCGCGTGCATGTGTGTGTGTGTGTATCAGGCTCCAGAACTTAATGTAAAAGGACAAAGTTCTCTCTCTATAAATACTGTGTGCAAACTGCAGAGTGCTGAGATCCAGCCTTTTTAAACAGCTCTGTCTTTACCTTGTGTTTCTACCTCTCTCTCTCTCTCTCTCTCTCTCTCTCTCTCTCTCTCCCTCTCTCTCCTACTCATACAGTAGTAGTAATATTACTAGCAAGGACACACACTATCAACCACACTATCAATCAATCAATAAATCCTTAATAGCAGTTAAGGATTGTATTGAAGAAAACCAATGAAACGAATGATACAAAATGAATAGTGGGGCGATGGACAATTGGCTGAGTCTTCGAATCAGAGGCTACTTTTTGGCAAAGAGATTTGGAAGAGAGTAGGTTATTTCCAGGTCCGTTTTACCAATTATAGGGGGTTTGGTACCGGATCTGCACCCTGGCAAATAAAAGGTGAATTGATCCCAGTGCATGACGGAGGACAATTTCACGATACGATTATTGTGAGTGTTTTTTATCACGATAAACAATAATAACGATTATAGTCCCATCCCTAGGTGGGAGTGGGGCAGAGTGTGAGATCTATCAGAGGAGGGGAGAGAAGATTAGGTGAGCTGGGAACGGGAGCGTGAATGGGAAGCGACTTGATCAGAGGTGGCTTGATTGCAGGTGTTTTTTTCTCTTGAACTTCTGCTAGGAACTCCATAATAATTCATTGTCTTGAGATTCATTGATGGAAGCTTGAAGCTGAGGAGGCAGACAGTGCTGGTGTTGGTGATTATGTGATCGCAGGCCGTAAAGAATGCGAGGAATGCACCGGCCGGGCATTAGCCGTTAGCCGATTAGCATGGTGGGGGGTTCACCCCCTGGAAGGTCAAGGGGGAAAGGTCAAATAGTCGCTGTCTGGGTTTTGGGACCCATATTAGCTAGAGGGAACTTGATGGCTTTCAGGCACACATAATTCTGAAGTACACACACACACACACACACACACACACACACACACACACACACACACACACACACACAGTCAGGCGCATAATTCAGCAGTATAAAATATCATTAAGATGTCTAAGCGTTGAGCGACTTCCGGCCGCTGAAGCAATGGCGGCAGACTGAAAAGTGGCGTCCTTGAAAAGTGGCGTCCTCGCCGAAAATCCTAAATCAAATAATACTATGACATATCAAATGTCATAGCGTTAGATAAACAGAATATAGAAGTTAACGGGGAATGAACCTCAGATCTGGCTCAACAACAACGACTTTCGACCGTCAAAAACAAAGGGAACGAAAGAAGAACAAACAAAAGAAAGTCGCAGCTCAGACAACAACAGAAGACAGCAACATGGAACAACTACTGCGCGAAATGAAAGCAGAGATTCAAGACTTTAGGTCGGAATTTAAAGCATCCCGCGAAAAGACTGAGCAAGACATGAAGAGATTAATAGATCAAACAACGGAAATACGCCTTAAAGCAGAAAAGACAGAAACCAGAGTGGACGAGGTGGAAAACAGAGTGGGTGAGATCCAAGATTCAACTATATCTCACGAGCAAACCATTAAACGGCTCAAACAGAAAATGAATGCAATGGAAACGGAGATGGACTATTTACAAAGTAAATCCCATCAAAATAATATGCTCATTTTTAACGTAAAGGAAAAAAGTGAGAAAAGTGACATGGCGGGTTTCCTGACAAAGCTGTTTAACGAGGCGCTGGAATTACCAGGAGAATTCAACATAATCCGAGCCCACCGTCTCCACAAAGAGAGCACAAAAACAAGACCAATTATCGTCGCTTTCATGAACTATGACACAAAGAAAATGGTTCTGCAAACGGCGTGGAAAAAGAAAGAAGTGCTGTTTAATGGAACTAAAATAAACTTTGATCACGACCTGACCGTTAAGGACAGGCAGAAGAGAGCCTTGTATAAACCCATCAGAGACACATTATTAAAGAATAATATACGCTCCTATATCATCGCACCAGCAAAATTGAAAGTGCTGAACCAGGATGGATCGGTGTCAATCTACAACAACCCAGAAGAGGCAGCCAAGGCGCTGCAGACAAGTGAAGATACGACGGCGATTGACGACACCGCTGCAGCACAAGAGGATCAGGCTGTTTCTATCGGGGATACGCCGGAGGACAACACAATGGTGCCCCTGACAGAAGAATGGACCACCGCTAAATAATTGCTACAGCAAGGAGAACGTATAAACATATAGGCTCTGCACGCTGCAGCCGTGCGGAAAGAAAACAGACACGTGAGTGACATTCCCCAGAAAAGACATTGCTTTCAATCAACAGTCTGATATTGTATAAGTTCAACTACTTTTGTATGATGACAGCCAAGACACATAAGTGCTGTATTACTTTCACTAATGCTTGCCATCTCCTTCTTTCTCTCTCCCCTCTTTTCATCCTTTCTCTCTCTCTCTCTTTCTTTCCTTTGGCGCACGGGCGCGCGTCAGGGGAGCCTGGCGCGTGCGTGTGCGTTGGGGTGGGGGAGGGAGGGGGGCGGACGGGTGGGAGAGGGGTGGGGGGGAGGGGGTGAAAGGGGTCTGAGGTAGTAATGTCACCAACGCGGGGGTGTGTGTATGTGTGTGTGTGTGTGTGTGTGTGTGTGTGTGTGTGTGAGAGCGAGCGAGTGTGGGCGAGCGAGCTGTGTGTGTGTGTGTGTGTGTGTGTGTGTGAGAGTGAGAGTGCGCGCGTGCGTGTGTGACGTGTATAATGTGATGTTGTCAGGGTCAAATACGCAAATGTAAAGCTATAGCTTGGTCCATGCACAGTAGAAAGCTATTATGCACGTAAGACTATGTGTACCTGCAGATGACCAAGTAGACATATATATCTTGGGCAATACAGAGCACATGAAACACTAGGGTAAACATAAAGAAGTGTGCACACATGCAGACTCCCATCTGGGTCACTCCTGGGTTGAGGAGCATGTGGGCACACTCAGAGATGGATCTAAGTAATTAAGTGGAAATACACAGACAGATAGAAAACTAAATGGTTAAATTAAGATCCTTCTCCCTTGGTTGCAACATACTGAGCAGGGTTTCCTGTTATCATTTCCTTTATTTTTATTTATTTTGTTATAGCAGTGTATATTCAGATTAGTGATCACCTTTGTGTGCGTACAAATTGTACTCTGAATCAGGAAAGTAAAAAAAAGGGATAGTAAGTGTTTATTTTTAGTTACATGATAGAAATGCATTTTGAGATGGAGAGGGCAATGATTAAGAGATAAGCCTTGACATGACTCTGTGTTTTCCCTTTCCTTACTATTATTATTTGTATTGCTGTTTGAAACTAAGAGGAGTCACTGAGCGATTCAGATGTGCTTTATTGTAAAAGAGTATTGAGATATGAAAAAAAAAAAAAAAAAAAAAAAAGACTACGAATTACACTACTCACAATTGTTAGTAATATTAAACCGTTCGCTATATGCAGACTATACGGTGTATTTAGTTCTGATTGTAGTATTATGATTATCATTAGTATGATTATTACTGTTAGTGTTGTTTTTTACCTATTATTGATTTTTCATTTATTATTATAATCAACACATTATGATTATGATTACTATTAATATCATTTCACTATTTATTTATTTCATTATTATTATTATTTCTTTTGTTTAATTGGGAATTTATTTTGTTTACGACGACAAATTACCTATTATTGATCTTTCATTTATTATTATAATCAACACATTATGATTATGATTACCATTAATATCATTTCACTATTTACTTATTTAATTATTATTATTATTATTTATTTTGTTTAATAGGGAATCTTTTTTGTTTACGATGACAAATTACAAATTAAGACTGGGACTTGATTGCATGCTGGAAAATATATTACTATTAGTCCAGGGGCTAAAGAGAGATTTAGGACAAAATAGGGAGGACTGCCACATGATGTAGAATTAACTGAAGAAATGAAAAAGTGTTCAATCACAGAACACATACTCAACCATGCAATGACAAACGCATGGAACAGAACAAGCTACTCTTATAAGGGAGTAGAACACCAGGAGGTCACTTCTAGGGTTTTTATTTTGTCACAGTGTGTTGTTGTTTTTTCCCCCCTCTGTGTTGCGTACATCCATTTTGTCCTAAATAATATTCTAGGAAGATATCTCATGATAATTTGAACATCATTTCCTTAAATGTCAATGGCCTTAATAATTATGTCAAGAGGAAAAAGATACTCCAACAATTGAAGAGAGAAAAAGGAGACATATTGTTTTTACAAGAAACACACTTAACACAAGTAGAACATAAAAAGCTAAGTAAAGTAACAAATGCACAAGTGTTCTCGTCCTCTTTCAATTCTAAAAGAAGAGGTGTTGCCACAATAATAAAACCCCATATCCCTTTTGAAAAAATAAAATATATTCAGGATAAAGAAGGAAGATTTGTCATGGTGGTAGGGAAAATTGAAACACTTGAAATAACATTAGTTAATGTGTACTACCCACCAGATGAAGGTTCCGACTTCATGACCCAATTGATAGAGACAATAATAACGCAAGGGAAGGGCATTATTATAATAGGTGGCGATTTCAACCTAACTCTAAACAAAGTAGACTCAACAGCAGGAACACATAGGACAGGGAAAACAGCTACAATCTTAAGAAAAATATGTGCAGAGATAGGGCTAGTGGACGTATGGAGAACACTCCATCCTACAATGAAAGACTATACATATTACTCTGGTAGATATTTCACTTATAGTAGATTAGACTACTTCTTCATGTTTAAAAAAGATATTTCCCTAGTTAAACAATGCACAATTGGGACAAGAACATTATCAGATCATGCAACAGTGACTCTAAAGGTGTTGTTAAACGTAAAAAAAGGGAAACAGTTATGGCGAATGAATAATTCACTCCTACAAGCTCATACATTTAAAGAAAAAATTCAAAAATGCTTAAAACAGTACTTTGAACTAAACGATACAGGAGAGGTAAACAAGATAATGGTATGGGAAGGAGCAAAAGCGGTATTAAGGGGAGAAATAATAGCATACGCATCAGCAAAGAAAAGAAGACAGGAACAGCTCAAAAAGGAACTTGAAACACAAGTAAAACTTCTTGAAGACAAGCATAAACTTAATCCCAGCCCCGATAACATGATTAAATTAAAGCAGAAACACGCAGAGTTAAATAAATTACTGACAGAAGAAATAGAGAGAATACTTATATTTACAAAACAAAGACACTACGATGGAGGACCGAATTCTATTAAAATCTTAGCATATAAATTGAAGAAGCAAACCAATAGATCACACATTACTAAAATAAAGAACGAGAATAATACATTTGAAACGGAGAAAGAGGAAATAGCAGAGACATTTGCAAAATTTTATGAAAACTTATACAAAGACGAATCAGGAAAAGGAGATCCAACAATAGAGACCTACTTAAGAAAACTCAAACTCAAACAGGTAACCCCCCAGCAAAATATAGCATTAACAAAACCAATAACAACAGAGGAAATAGCTAGACAAATAAAAAAACTTAAAAAAGGTAAGACCCCAGGGGACGACGGCTATACAAATGAGTTCTATCAAGAGTTTCGAGATGTATTAATTCCAATCCTACACAATGTATATAATGTTGCATTGGAGTCAAACATCTGGGCACCAACGTGGAACTCATCCGTAATAACAGTTATTCCCAAAGAGGGTAAAGACCCAACCGAATGTGCATCATATAGACCGATAGCGTTATTAAACACTGACCAAAAAATAATATCCTCAATAATAGCTGAGAGGTTAAAAGAAACAATGGAAAATATAATAAACAGAGACCAATGTGGATTTGTCCCTAATAGGTACTTAGCGGACAATATAAGACGCACACTAAACATAATGGAGTATTCACAAAAAAATAAAAAGGACTTACATCTACTAACGATAGATGCGGAAAAAGCTTTTGATAGAGTCCTTTGGCCATACATTTTTAATACAGCGAAAGCCTTCGGTTTTGATCCAAAATTTATTCAGTGGCTAAAATTAATGTATAAAAATCCAGTAGCGCAAGTGAAGGTCAACGGTACTCTATCAAGGCGTTTAAATATACACAAAGGGACTAGACAGGGAGACCCACTCTCGGGCTCAATTTTCGCTATGTGTATGGAAAGCTTGGCTGAAGCAGTGAGACAGGAAAATCGCATTAAAGGAGTAAAAATAGGACATGAAGAACATAAATTAGCAATGTATGCTGATGATGTCATCATGTACATAACGTCACCAGAAATCTCACTGCCGGCCTTAAAAGAAACCATAAAAGAATACAGCGAACTTTCAGGATACAAAATAAACGAAACTAAATGTGAATCAATTACAATTGGCAATGAATTAATACAGACAGTGAAAAATAATTTCAAATTAAAATGGAACCAAGACAAGATAAAATATTTAGGTATTTTCATTCACAAAGATTTGAATAAAATGTATGAGGCCAACTATGACGTACTGGAAGACAAGATAAAGCGTCAATTGAATACTTGGAAAACAATACCAGAATCTCTCTTATGTAGAATAGACACAATTAAAATGATGATTCTCCCACAATTCCTCTTCCTATTTCAGACATTACCAATTAAAATTCCTGTAACATCCTTCAAACGGTGGAACGGCTTAATAACAAACTTCATATGGAATTACAAAAGAAGAAGAATAAAATTCATCAAACTAACTAAAACAAAGGAATGTGGAGGCTTAGATGTTCCGAACTTACAGAATTACTACAATGCAACACAAATAAATACAATAATGACATGGACAAATGATAAAGCAGAAGCAAAATGGATAGAGATCGAGAAAGAATCTATACCAATATCGATAAAGACTTTAGCTTATATGGACAAAAAAGACTACGTACAAATTAAAGGTAAAAATACATGGGTAGATAATACATTAGAAATATGGGGAAAGGTATGTAAACAGCAGAAAATAAATAAGGACCTAGTTTATTTTAGAGAAATGGCATATGACCCACAATTTGAACCAAACAAAACAGACAATATATTGCAAGAATGGACAACAAAAGGATTAAAAACATTTTTACAAATGCTGACAAACAATACAATAAATTCATTCCAATCATTAAAAACTCAATATAATATACCACAAAGGAATTTTTATAAATATTTTCAAGTAAGGACATATCTAGCTGCATTCCTAAGAACACAAGCAAGTAAAGAAATGCACCCTTTAATATCCATCTTGATCAAAAACCATAAGACAATAGCCAAAAATACTCTGTCAAAAATGTATAAAATTCTTCAGAACAACAATAACGTGGAGGACAATATACAAGTGAAATGGAACATGGAAATAGGAGATCAAACGATCGAAGTTTGGAAACAAATCTGCAGAGAAATACATAAAACAACAAATTCTAAATTTTGGAGAGAATTTGCATGGAAAATATACACTAGATTTTTTATTACACCAAGTGTACTCTCAAAAATTAACAAAGCAGCCTCTCCAGAATGTTGGAGAAAATGTGGTGAGAGAACAGCAAACCACTCCCACATTTTCTTCCGATGCCCTGTTCTAATTTCATTCTGGCAGCAAATTACAAAAGACATCATGAACATTTTTAAACTAAAAGACACATTAACCCCTATAAATATCATTCTAGGAAAATCACCATTAGAGCTAATCCACGAAACAGATAAATACTTATATAGAATTCTACGAATTGCAGCCCTAAAACAAATCACCAGGAACTGGTTAAAACCTTTAAGCCCAACACACCCAAAATGGAAGGAAACAGTACAGGAAATATTGGAAATGGAGAGAATAACCTTTAGAATTAGAAATAAGGAGCTTGACTTTAATAGAAGATGGAATAAATGGACAAATTATCAGGCAGTATGACTAAAGGAAATGATTAAAAGAAATGACTGTTGAGACCTATAGCGCTGACACCAAATTGGTGTTTCGGGCTAGGTACTCAATTTAAGTAAAAAAAAAAAGTGGTCTGGTCGTGAGATCACCCACAAAAAGAGACAAATAATGGTACGCAACACAGAGGACACTCCCCCCCCCCCCCCCCCCCCCCCCATGCACATTATTATTTTTAGTTTTACTATTAGCAGCATTATTAGTAATAGCACATTCTTCGGAATAATGAAATGTGAAATGATTAGAGTAAGGATTTTTTTGTTTTTTAAACAAAAT
>NC_137812.1:42865808-42878308 GCF_963921795.1 Nannobrachium achirus
CAATTAAGTGTAAACTGTTTATTTGATTTTCTGCTCTACTCGTGGCCAGTTTTGGTTAATTCCATTTTGATATACGACCCGACGCGCAGCCAAGGACGGGCCTGGGGTGACGTGCGTTCTCTTGTGCAAGTGGTGGTGTGGAGATAACAGCCGTTATAGCGTGGTTACAGTACCTGTTAATAACATGGTTACATGTTACTAACATGTCTCATTTTGTAGTGTAATTTTACATCCATACGATACTGTCTAATAAACAATCATTAATGTCTTGTTCCAAATGTTACTTTGACTTTATATAATATACCGTTGTTGTTGGGTGGAAACCTTGTACGTCCAAAACCGTTTGTTTTGGAGTTATTGTCTTAAAAGCGATTTAAACTTGTGAAAACAGCCGATCTACAAGCCCACAACGCCTCGCACCGCGAGGCGTTGTGTGCTTGTAGATCGGCTGTTTTCACTACTTTCTTGTAACAGCCTTGTGTGATGAAGCAGGGCTTTACTTTACGAAATAACTCACAAATTTGAAACTTGGAGATACAAGGTTTCTGCCCGACAGTGACGATATACAGATAATATATACAGTTTGAGTGCATTTCTAACTGAATACCTGTGTTTGTTTCCTGCTGTCCACAGGGTGCTGTATGGGAACAAGATTACTGAAATATCCAAAGGGCTGTTTGAGGGTCTGTTTGCCTTACAGCTGCTGTGAGTAAACAAGCGCATACAGTAGTTTCACGCACGCACGTGCGCACGCACACGCGTGCGCGCACACGCACGCACGCACGCACGCACGCACGCACGCACGCACGCACGCACGCACGCACGCACACACACACACACACACACACACACACACACACACACACACACACACACACACACACACACAATTAAACTGAAGGTGAGCTGCATAAAAGAGCTCACTTACTGTCTTTACACTTACAGGTAACCAATGTTCCCTGCTAATTTAAAACATATGTTTTAGGTAAGCTCCATATAACTCGTTCTCTCTCTCTCTCTCTCTCTCTCTCTCTCTCTCTCTCTCTCTCTCTCTCTCTCTCTCTCCCAGGTTACTGAATGCTAATAAGATAGCTTGTCTCCGTGTGGATGCCTTTCAGGACCTCCACAACCTCAACCTGCTCTCCCTGTACGACAACAAGCTTCAAACCATCGCTAAAGGAACCTTCTCCTCACTCAGAGCCATCCAGACACTGTATGTCCTCAATATACACTCAACAGTGCACCAAAATAGTGTCCAGACTTGAGGACAACACATGACATACATAAGAATCGTTGCAAATGTCTACTGTGTAGATGTTACGTAGGGTTTTCCATGTCTGTTCACTTAACACGTATGTGTGGTTCTTCCCCAATGTGCAATTGCGCAATTGTCTTTTTAACCAACTGGAAACCATTGGAGATGCTAGGCTTCTAGGCCTTCAGGCAACCAGACAATGCTTTGAACCCAACAAGGACAAGACAAATCCCGGACGAGCCCCCAATGCAACCACATGAATTCAAATGCGGGTGTCCCACATGGGGAAACCAAACCAAACACATACAGTATGTCGATTATATCCATGTGTGTTTGTGTCACCTTAGTCACCTGGCCCAGAACCCATTCATCTGTGACTGCCATCTCAAGTGGCTGGCAGACTACCTGCAAGACAACCCCATTGAGACCAGCGGTGCCCGCTGTACCAGCCCACGGCGACTGGCTAACAAACGCATCGGGCAGATCAAGAGCAAGAAGTTCCGTTGCTCAGGTACACTCACGCACATATCCAACACATGCATCCGTACGTGCCAAACACACACTCACACCATCACACACAGAGCCATGGAATACGCTCAACCTTTTTTTACGTTATCTCGTTTTCCTAATGTACAGCTGTAGCTATCCGTGTGCAAAAGTTGGAGTCTGTAGAACCAACCATGTGCTGTGAGACCCCAGACATGCTTACTCGGTTACTCGTTATGTGAAAGTCCTATGACACACACACACACACACACACACACACACACACACACACACACACACACACACACACACACACACACACACACACACACACACACACACACACACACACTTAACTATGGCTAACTTTGCTGCACCTTGTTTTTCACTCATCTCTCTCTTCCTTCCTCCCTCTCACTCCATTAGCTAGAGAACAGTATTTCATCCCAGGTATTGTATACAGAGCATGTGTGAGTGTGAGACACGTTGTAGTTACTCACAGCTGATGCTATCTGTACACACTCACACACTATGCTTGGCCTGACACCGTTTGAAATCCCAATACTTTGTACATTTTCTTTTCTTTTGTGTTGTGTGGTTTGACGTGTCCTGTGCACCGTAACACTTCAAATCTAACTAGGCACTGTCGGGTTGGAGATGACACCTCTGTCCCTGCCTTGGTTTGGAAGAAACAAAATAAGCAAAACCATTGGACAGAAAGGTCCATGTCATTTTGCTTGTACACACAGTAAAAACATCAGCGTTCATTTAACCCAGCGAGTGTAAAGATTTACCCAAATCAACCCATAACAGTTAATTTAAGTTGAATTAAACACTGTCCATGTATGTTATAATATACAGCCTATGATGTAGAATGTAGAGTATATGTGTGCATTTGCACTGGGATCACAGCAACTGTTTCTAAGGCTAGCTGCAGTGGGTCTTGGTGTTCCGTGCTTCCCAGCAGATCTAATGGTGGCTAATGTAGCAGCGTTAGTCCGCGAGCATCTGTGTCTGCCTCAGATGCTGCCGAACATCAAAAGTTCACGGAGCTTGCCATGCTGGGCGGAATGCAGGGGAATATGCAAATGAGACGTGCATATGAGATCAGTAGCAGGGCTAAAGGCGGTCATTAGTGGAGCAGCACGCTGGGGAGTTTGCCCACAGTGTGTGTGTGTGTGTGTGTGCGTTTGTGCGTGTTTGTGTGTGTGTGTGTGCGTGCGTGTTTGTGTGTGCGTGTGTGTGCACGTGCGTGCACGTGCGTGTTTGTGTGTGTGTGTGTGTGTGTGTGTGTGACATCGAGAGAGGGGGACAGACAATTTGTGTGGGTTGAGATGAAGAAGAGAGAGAGATGAGAAAGACTGTCCCTTTGTGTGTGTGTGTGTGTGTGTGTGCGTGTGCGTGTGCGTGTGCGTGAGCGTGTGTGTGTGTGTGTGTGTGTGTGTGTGTGTGTGGGGTCATTAATGCTGAAGCTCCTGGGAGGACAGTGGTTTCAAAGCTCCAGCTACCACCACATACAGGGCAAAGCTGAATAATTTAAGAACATTTGCGGTTGAATAGCTGAATAAATGATCTATTTCATGTGCTAACCTCGCTATCTCACCCGGGATCACTAGTTCTAGAAATCATTGCACGAGGTTCCCTATTTCATGGTGTGCCCTCTGAGATCGTATCTTTTGATTAAACAAATGTTTAACAAATTGCACAAAAAAAATGCTCTGATTCCAACCTGCCGCAGTGCTGCTTTTGATTCTGACCGACTGCGTTTCTTTTCTCAATGTTCTGAGCCAGGTTTGACTCAATTCCTGCAAGAAACAAAGTGCAGTACTATGCAAATTGTAAATGTTAATATGTAAATGTTAACAGTTCTGTTAACCACACTGACCCCTATTTTGGTCATCGCAATAAAGATTTTCAAATATGGCAAAAAAAGGATATAGGGCTTAAGTGGTTAAATATTGTCGCTGTCGGGTGAAAACCTTGTATGTCCAAAACCGTTCGTTTTTGCATTTATCATTTTAAAAATGATTTAAACTAGTGAAAACAGCAGACCTGCTGTTTTCACTACTTTTGTGCGACGGCCTTGTATGATGAAGTAGGGCTTTACTTTGCGAAAGAACGTACAAATTTGAAATTTGGCGATACAGGTACGAGGTTTCCACCCGACAACGACGATATGGTTGTTCAAACTAAAGAAGGCATGGACTTTATCATTTGGCTTCCTGCACCTAATGAAGCGCCGGGCTGTGTGTGTTGCTTGAAAGCACCCACCAAATGCCTTGTTGTGTTTTGCCAGCACAGTTTTCTCACCCCCTTCGCTCCCACTCCAAATGAATTCACTGCCTTGGGATTATACACAAAAAGTAGCGTTTTCTTTCCAATAAAAAGAGTGAAACCCCTTCTTCTTTTTCCTACTGCCTCTCTCACACACTCAGGAGTACACCATGTGGGCTGTAAGTAACACACCTGTACACACTTTCACACTCTCCTCTCTCGCGTCAATTACGTCTCCCTTCTCCTCCGTGTTGATCCTTGAGCTGGCACCTGACCTGACCCGACCTTCCCCTTTGACCTCTAACACAGTGACCTTGTATGACCCCCTCCCTGGTTCCCTCTTGACCGTGTATGAGCACCAACAGTGACAACCTCCAGGAGATATGTCATGTGTCAATTATGTTATGTATTAATCCTCTGTGTTCATTTAATGCTGAGACTGTAAAAAGAAAATACACATTATGATCTCGTAGTTAACTTAGCACAAAGGATTTTGTACTCTATATTGATGTATGCACGGTATATGCATAATGAGAGAGTGTGTGTGTGCGCGCGCGCGCGTGTGTGTAAACCTGTGTTTTGTGTTCACGTCTATGTCTGTTTCTTGGAGATCTCAGTGTGTCTCTTGCCTTTCTGAGCTGCTGTATACTCTCCCCTCCTCTGCTATTTCCAGCCTTGTTACCTTGTTCCTCTATCTATCATGTTACTGTCTGTAATATCTCTCTGTTTGTCATGTTAGTGCCTGGGAATTAACTCTCCATGTGGGTCTGTCCCTCCGATCTCTTCCTGGCTTCATGCTTTCACTTGTTCACTTTCACTTCCAGTGTGATCCTTTTACCCTTTCGCCAACACGCTCTCACTCCCCTCAAGTGCATATCGTGACTTCTTGGGACAAATGTGACCAAATGTTCAAACGTCATCTGGTGCCGTCTCGGGCACTTCCCCACTCCAGGCATACGGAAGTGCGGTTCTCAAACCCAAGACATAAAAGGGTGACAGGGAAACGACAAAAACTGTTAAAACTTGAGCCACGAGAGGCACAGGCGAGTGGGTCGCGCCGGTCGAGTTATGTCCTGATAGGGAAAAAATCGTAATTCATACCTATAGTCAACATTTGCCGTTTCTGTCCCCCTTCCAGTCAAATGTTTGACTTTTTGCCACGTATGTCCCAAGAAGTCACCCGTTTGCCATCTTGGGGAGTGAGAATGCGTTGCCTCTGCCCCTTAGACCCTCAGAGGGCTCTATTTTGATTGTCTTCAGTACCAGCTCTTATGCCTTAACTTAAAGGCCTGTCCATACTGTCTCCGACCACCAAACGTTTTGTCGGAAAGGTCCAGTCCAACTACAAAATGGCGTCACTTGAATCTTCTGAAAAGCATTACCACGAATTAGAGTTCGTAAAGCTGCACGTCGTAAAGTCGGAACTCTCTGACCAAAAGATCGGTGGCCTCAGACAGTATGGACAGGCCTTTAAGTTAAGGCATAAGAGCTGGTACTTAAGACAATCAAAATACAGCCCTCTATCTTTATCCCTCTGTTTTCTCCTCTCCTCTGGTCTCCTCTCCCATAGATTCCTCTCCTCTCCCCTAGATAGCTATCCTCAGATAGCGATCCTCTCCCCTAGATAGCTATCCTCTCCTATCCTCTCCCCTAGATAGCTATCCTCAGATAGCGACCCTCTCCCCTAGATAGCTATCCTCAGATAGCGATCCCCTCCCCTAGATAGCTATCCTCTCCTATCCTCTCCCCTAGATGGCTATCCTCAGATAGCGATCCTCTCCCCTAGATAGCTATCCTCAGATAGTGACCCTCTCCCCTAGATAGCTATCCTCAGATAGCGATCCTCTCCCCTAGATAGCTATCCTCTCCTATCCTCTCCCCTAGATAGCTATCCTCAGATAGCGATCCTCTCCCCTAGATAGCCATCCTCTCCTCTCCTCTCCCCTAGATTCCTCTCCTCTGGTGTCCCCTCCTCTCCTCTCTCCTGTGTCCCTGTGTTCCGGTGGAGGAGCGGTCAGTGAGCAGGTTGTTCCTTTGTGCTTGATCTAACCATGTGGCTGCCAGGTTCCTATAGTGGAACATGGTTCTGTCAAGCACCATGGAACGGCCCTGCACAACCCTGCAGCATGGTCAAGACACAAGAGACACCCTGCAACCTGCTTCGTACCTGTGTGTGTGTGTGTGTGTGTGTGTGTGTGTGTGTGTGTGTGTGTGTGCGTGCGTGTGTGCGTGTGTGCGTGTGCGTGTCTAATCCTAACGGTTGATTTTTCAGTCTGGCAGGACTGAAACAAACGTGTGTGTGTCTGTGTGTGTGTGCGTTAATCTATAACATGTCATTTGAAAGTTATCGTTCGGGCAATTGACCATATTCACTTGATGGCCATTTTTCTCTTATGTCACACTGGGGGGGTGTGGGGGGGGGGGGGGGGGGGGGTGATGTTAGAGCAAAATAGCCATCATGTAAATATTGTAATTGAACATTTAGAAGTCATGCTGATGGCCAACACTATCTTTCCAACAAAACTCAAAAATCATCAAACCATTTCCTACTGTACCCATATAGGTATATTCCCATTTAAAACGCAATAATCTATCATTCACCAACTATCTCAAATGAAGATAATTGGCCACCTGCTACACCTTCGAAAATGTTCCCAGTGTATCAGCAGCCTTTCTCCCTGGTTGTTCCCAGTGTGCGTCACAGCCAGACCGCCCGGTGACAGTACAGAGCTGACAGTACAGTGTGTCACCATGTGCCATTATGACACTGTGCACTGCAGGTACAGAGGACTACCGCAGTAAGCTGGGAGGGGACTGCTTCGCCGACCTGGCGTGTCCTGAGAAGTGCCGCTGTGAGGGCACTACCGTGGACTGCTCCAACCAGAAGCTCACCAAGATCCCAGACCACGTCCCGCAGTACACTGCTGAACTGTACGTCACGCTTCTATGCACCTTTGTGTTCATTTTGTTCAGATACCGATAAAAAACGCTTGTACAGTAGATCTGCTATTTTCACTAGTTTTATGTGACAGTATTGTATGATGACGCAGGTCTTTACTTTACAAAAAAATCACACCCGTGTGAAGTGGAGCTGTGTGTGTGTGTGTGTGTGTGTGTGTGTGTGTGTGTGTGTGTGTGTGTGTGTGTGTGTGTGTGTGTGTGTGGATCATGTGTACCGATTTTTGTGACATTTGAAGAAAATATGTAGGAAAAGGAGCAAAAAGTGTGTTTTGGAGAAAATTCAAGATGGCGGAAAATCTATCATGGCGCAAATGGGCGTGGCCTATATGGGGAGATGCGTCATGACCCAAGGAATCCAGGGAAAAATATTTTTAATTTTCCGACCTACGGTTCAAGAGTTACAGGCCAAAACGTAAAGTGGGGTGTTATGGCGCCACCATGCGGCCAAATGACACAATTATTTTTTATTTAATCCTTGAAATCATTATGAACCTCCTCTCCAAGTCTTGAAACTCTAGCCCCTATGGTTTGCGAGAGACAAATAATTGAATGTGAGTTTTTGCGATTCCCATTATAAGTCAATGGGGAAAATTAATTTACTAATAAATTAATATCAATTAAACTATTGAACCTTTCTCTTAGCAAGTTACTAGCCCACGATTCCCGAGTAAGCCGGTCGATTTGACATATGGCGCGAGTGTGTGGTGGCAAAACTGTGGGACTAGTAGCGTGCCGAAGTTCAGGCTACATACAGACACACACACAGACAGACACACAGACAGACCCACACGGCCACGTATAGGGAGCCTGTGCTTCACACAGCTCCAAAAACATTCAAACTTGAAACTTGGAGAGTTTCTGCATGACAGTGACGATATGTTGATTGCTAGTTGATGTTTTATACTCTTACTGTACTGTTCACATTGTAATTCTACTCACTTGTAGCTGCACGCTTGATTAATGGTATTTGTATTTATTCCTAGATCAGTGGTTCTTTTTCAGTTGTCAAAGCATAAAATAATAATAAGCAATAATGTGTACCCGTTCTGAATGCTTTAATAGGGATGACTCCCACTTTTCAAATGGCTCCTGCGTATTATAGGCCTCTCCACTCTCGAGTTACAGACCTGTTAAGGGTCAATTTGGAACCCCCTCAAGGAACCCAGATGGTCCCTGGACCCCACTTTGAGAACCACTGTCCTAGATTTGTTGAAATGACAGATGCTCAATCCAGAGTCTGCGGTTCTAAGTGCAACGGGGAGTTTATTCCACCCTTTGGGTGCCAGGAGGGCGAAGAGTCTAGGACGAGTGGATCGTTGTCCTTGGTCTTTTAGCGAGGGTTCTGTCAGCTTCCCTGTGTTAGCTGATCTGAGTGCACGGGTGGGGTTGTAGGGTTCAATCAGGCTTTGAAGGTATGGAGGTGCCATACCTTTGGCGGCTTTGAAGGCCAGCATCAGTGTTTTGTATTCTGTGCGGGCTGCAACCGGGAGCCAGTGGAGGGAGCAGAGAAGGGGGTATACTGTATGTGAACATTTTGTCTGGTTGAAGACCAATCGTATTTCGCATTTTGGATCAATTGGAGAGGCTTAATATGCAAGTTATCGGAATACTCTTTTTTTTTTTTTTTATTATGTTTATTTTTATTTTTACATTCAAAAACAATATATACATCACAACAAAAGCAAAAAACAAACAAACAAAAAACCCCACAAAAACAAAACCCCAAAGAATACAAAATAATCATAACACAAAGAGCACGTACATCACATCAACATCACAGCAGGCCAGACAAATGAATGAACGTAGAGGGAAAACAAAACAAAGAAAGAAACAGTCACCCCACTTCTGGTTTATCGGAATACTCTAACTCTAGATAGTTATGGGTATCTCTAGAATACACGTGTCGGTCTGCCATCAAAGTCTTCGGTCTCAACCTCTGTTGTCTGTGTGTCTGTCTCTCTCCTAGGCGACTGAACAACAATGAGTTCACTGTGCTCGAGGCTACAGGCATCTTCAAGAAGCTACCTCACCTGAGAAAGATGTGAGTTGTGATATACTTATACCACTTAAACCCTACAGCAGTGGTTCAAAAAACTGTTTCAAGTCAATAACATAATTTAGCACGTTTCAAATATCAGCTAGGTGGATTTTCACACCATACTTGGAATCCGGTGGCTTCCTCTAAGACCAAACAAACAACAGTTGCTGTAGAAAATGGTTGGCAGCAATGTCAAGTACAACATAGTGTGAGCAGAGGCGTCAATTGGGTATGGCAAGGTATGGCAGCTGCCATACCTTGGCTACAGGGGGAAACAATAAAATGTACTTCTGAAAATATATTCATCATGCCTGTTGCTAAGATATGGCAACATGACTGGTGTTCGCACGCGTGCAAGACAGCAGTCATGTTGCCATACCTTAGCTTTTGCTGAACTAACGCCACTGAGTGTGAGACGTATTAAATGGACTAAACATGCCAGACGGTCCTTTTTCTCTTCATCACTCTCACCTGCTTCGTATTTTTCTCCCCCCCTCCCGCCCCTTTGAATCTCACTCCCCTTTCTCTCCTTGCCTCCTTCTCTACCCTGTGTCCCTTCTCACTCTCGTTCTCACTTTTCTCTCTTTCACTTCCCCCCCTCTTCCCGTCATTCCTTCGTCCACCCCCCCCATCTCCACAGAAACCTGAGTAACAACCGCATCAGTGACATCGAGGAGGGGACATTTGAAGGGGCCACAGGGGTCAACGAGCTCATTTTGACCTCCAACAGGCTGGAGAACGTGCACCACCGCATGCTCAAGGGACTCGGTGGCCTCCGCACACTGTGAGTGCCCGCACGCGCACACACACACACACACAATCAACACATGCACAATCACATTATTCTGGCAATTATGTATGCACCATGTAAATATGCATTCATACATAAACATTGTGGCAATGATACAAGCACACACACACGCAAACACACAGGTTTCCTAAGTATTTACACTGATACACTTGCACATTTGTGTATTTCTCAGTTAACACTGTATGCCTTAATTACACACATATAACCTCTTAAACTCTGTATACTTTGTTCCCCAGGCGGTCATAGTATATTAGTTTTTTACCCTCTACACCAAATCTCTTCACCGAAAATAGATGATCTACAAGCTCACAATGCAACATATTGTGAGCTTGTACTGTAAATCAGCTATTTTTCAAATGTTCGCCTATCATGAAATGACGAGAATAGCAAAGCTAAGGTTCATGTGGTCCATTTACATTACTGAGCTTGTGCGCCTGTGTGTGTGTGTGTGTGTGTGTGTGTGTGTGTGTGTGTGTGTGTGTGTGTGTGTGTGTGTGTGTGTGTGTGTGTGTGTGTGTGTGTGTGTGTGTGTGTGTATGTACTGTAGGATGCTGAGGAGTAATCGTATCAGCTGTGTGAGTAACAGCAGTTTCGTGGGGCTGAGCTCGGTTCGTCTGCTGTCTCTCTATGACAACCAGATCACCTCCATGAGCCCTGGAGCCTTCGACACCCTGCACTCCTTGTCAACACTGTGAGTGGACACACTGTCACATCACATTGTAATCATGATCACCATTTGGGCTTGTCACAATTAAATGAACATGTTCGTCTGAGTTCATTTCAGTGTTTAATTCTGTGTTTAATTCAGTGGTTCTCAAAGTGGGGTCCCCAACAGGGGTCCTTGGGGGGGATTCTAGGGGGTCCCCAGCAAATCACAATAACTGTAAATACTTTATCCATTCACTGTATACGTTAGCTATTCAAAAATAGAAGATGTAATAGCTCACAGAAATCTCGAAAATGTTGGATTTTTTCTGTATAATTTAGACATTTTTAACTGAAATCTTCTCTTCTGGGGGGCCCTATGGGAGGGACGCTATGTACGGTACCTTACATCAGTGTTTCTCAAACTTTTACATTTCAAGGTCTCCCCTTAACTCTGACAGTGTACAAATGGAACCAAATGAACCCTAACCCATTTGTACACTGCCAGAGTTACAGACTTGTAATGGTCAATTTAGACCCCCTTAAAGGAACCCACAGAGTCCCTGGAATCCACTTTGAGAACCACTGCCTTACATTATATGTTACATTATATGTTACATTATATGTTAAGTTACGTAATGTCTACCTCGTAATGTCTATCTCTCTTAGCAACCTGCTGGCCAATCCATTCAACTGTAACTGCCATCTGGCCTGGCTCGGTGATTGGCTGAGGAGGAAGCGGATCGTCACGGGCAACCCCCGCTGCCAGAGTCCTTACTTCCTGAAGGAGATCCCCATCCAGGACGTGGCTGTCCAGGACTTTGCCTGTGATGAGGGTTAGCATGTTAGCATTTTGTAATGTGAACGCTTGAGATGCCATCTGCCATGTGCCATCTGCCTTCTGGCTGGCAGATGTTTGGTTTCGTTTTTGACAGTGACATTGCTGGCGGGGTTTGCTAAAGGAACACAGTGTAATCCTCAGTGGGCGGCCGTAGATGAGTGGATAGAGAGGCGGTCTTGGAATCGGAAGCTCGCTGGTTTGACCCTTAGCTCACCCAGTCTACGTGTGGAAGTGTCTTTGAGCAAGACACATATGGGCCATATTTTCACATTTCCGAATCATTTTTTCAAATATCTTAACTACAAGCAATTTGAAGTATTTAAAAATGTTTTAAGGGATAAGGCTGGTGGATGAAAATATAGCTTTACAGCTGCCTCTGTGCACTCATCTGAGCAGCTATCTGCTGAGTAAATGTAGAAACGTATTTTCCCCTTCCTGGGGACCGTCCGGTAACCCACCCAATTTAACTCCACGAGTGAATGTGAACAACTGAGTGCTACTAAATTAATACTGAGGATATTTTACCGTGAAAATGAGAACTCTGCTGACACGCCATTGTCACACTTCCCTCCCTCCCTCCCTCCCTCTCACACCCCCTCCATCCTCTCCATCCAGGTAATGATGACAACAGCTGTTCCCCGGTGTTGCGGTGCCCAGCAGAGTGCTCCTGTCTGGACACGGTGGTCCGCTGCAGCAACAAGGGCCTCACCACCCTGCCTAAAGGCCTGCCCATAGAGACCACCGAGCTGTACGTTTAAGCCATTTAGGCCTAGAATTATTGAATACTTTAACTATGGGAAAAAGCAGATATACAAGCTCACAGCGCAGCACCGAGTGCCGCGCTGCAAGCTTGTAGATCTGCTATTTTTGAAAAGTAGTGAAAACTGAGCTCCAGTTAAGTGTAAACACCTTTTCTTTGACGGTGGCTAGCCAGATTGCTGACAGAAACATTAGAAGGATTCGAAAGACACTTATAGAATCAGGTCAAAATTCAAATGTTCACGATTTTTCAAAAATAGCAGATCTACAAGCTCGCAGCGCGGGCGCTGTGAGCTTGTATATCTGCTATTTTTCAATTGTTAAAGCATAAAATAATAATACGCAATAATGTGTGCCCGTTCTGAACGCGTTAATAGGGATGACTCCCACTTTTCAAATGGCTCCTGCGTATTATAGGAGGTGGCGCCTC
>NC_137812.1:42883308-42898308 GCF_963921795.1 Nannobrachium achirus
ATTACTAAAACGTCATCATTTTACATATTGTGTTCATTGTTTAGGAAACAATGCTAGTTTGGGGGGGGGGGATTGGGATTCACAAATCACACATTAAGACTTGGCCATACAAACATTTTCAGTAATGAGATTTTATTTTTGCTTTAACCCATGCTACTGTCTGTGCTTGCACATTGGTAGCCTACTCCCTTCCATGGGCTCACCTACATTTAATACAGCCATTATACTTTTTATTAGCTGCAACCACATCGTTACTAGCCTGTCATGTTTTTAATCTGCTGTAGTATTTAACCTGAACTGGAAAACAAATCATCCTAGGGGCTCAGGTCCCTTTTAAATGAGCCAGACTTATCTAAATAAGCCAGCTGATGTTGCATTATGGTTTGCTCCCTGGGCCTGTCTTCCTCATATTTTTATCTTCTGTTTTTCTCTCTCTTGCTTCTTTTCTCTATTTCTCTCTCTCTCTCCTTAGATCTCTCCATGGTAACGATATATCCTTGATACCAGAGGGAGCTTTCAGAGACCTGTCATCACTCTCCCACCTGTAAGTACGCACGCACACGCACGCACGCACGCGCGCACGCACGCACGCACGCACACACACACGCACACACACACACACAAGAGGGGAAGACAGAGAAGGCTGGAATCACATCGCCATTATGGTCCGTGTCTCTTTTATATTTTGTGATAGAAGTGCCTGCCTACACACATTAAATAATAGCAGAAGGAAGCACATTATCATGACAATGAAGCAAATGTCTATTCAGTGAGCCTTGTCTCTACTGTGTCTATTCACTGAGGCTTGTCTCTACTGCTATTGGGCTGTCAAAAGGAGCTGAGCAACAAACCCGTCAAAAGCCCTTCCCCTTCCCTTCCACTTCCTCCTTCTCTCCCCTATTCAAATTGGTGCTTTACTAGTTGACATTTTACCACACTGTAAAATCCAGATTTTATACACTCTCGAGTTACATCAACTCTCAGGAATTTACATCGCACTGAGATCAAAGATCTGCTTTTGCACAGCATGAGTAATACTTTTCATCTAGATAATTCCTCTTGACATATGAGTCCACAGGGGCCAGTTTCTTACACTCTCAGAGTTAAATCAATCAATCAAGAACACTCAAGATTTGATTGTGTGGACAGTACTGTCTCGCTAGCACTACTCACGATGCATGCACACATTAGATTTTTAGATTTGTGTGTCTGAACTTTGATTCTGTATTGAGCCCTGTTGGCCTGCATCTCACCATATTTTCCCTATTTTGATTCATATCATAATACATCATTTAAAATGTAAAATTACCCTTTGATTAGTATAATGTACATCACTAATAATGTGCACTGTT
This sequence comes from Nannobrachium achirus, assembly GCF_963921795.1. Classification (NCBI taxonomy): domain Eukaryota; kingdom Metazoa; phylum Chordata; class Actinopteri; order Myctophiformes; family Myctophidae; genus Nannobrachium; species Nannobrachium achirus. Next base: position 42,884,661 of record NC_137812.1, read on the forward strand.
ATAGTACGTCTCTCGTCTTTTGGCTTGCGGTTGTGAATGCAGCACTAATACATTAAGTATCTTCTATCGAGCTCATTGCCTGTGTTTTCCCTCTATTCCTCTCATCCACTGGCAGTGCCCTGGGGGCCAATCCGTTGTACTGTGACTGCCATATGCAGTGGCTGTCTGACTGGGTGAAGAGCGGCTACAAGGAGCCTGGCATTGCGCGCTGTGCCGGCCCTGGGGACATGACGGACAAGCTGCTGCTCACCACACCTTCCAAGAAGTTCACCTGCTCAGGTACACCACCCTCTCACAGGCACTCCACCATACATGAATATAGTACGGGAAGGTCACACACACACACACACACTGATGTTGTACACTCAATGACTCTGACACAGGCGCGCGACACGACACATGCGCGCGCACGCTCACACACAAATTATCATCATGCACATATAGTACTGTAGTGTATACCTACAAATATTAATATGGTTCCTACAGATGTGCCATTTCAAACCTTCACACGTCCTGCCATTGCCATTTCAGGAGATTTTCAGAACATTGAGCTTGTAGATCAGCTATTTTTGCTTTTTTTATGACCTTCTCTGACTGAAGTTTAAACGTACCTATGAAGGTGGATTCTGCTTTTCAATGGGAATGGAGTGGTTTCTTCACATGTGTGAGTTTCTGCAAAAATACGCTCCATTCTCCATAAAAAATAGAAATGCAAAACAGGGAAAGAAACCTTTGGAAAAAAAAAATATTTGCAGGACATTTACAGGAAAAGAGCAGTAAATACAGAAGTGTTGAAATTGCACATCTGTATGTAGCACCATCCTAAATAAATGTAAGAAATATATAATCCACTTTAATCTGGCTATTGTTTTGAAACTACAATAAAGAAATGCTATTGACTATATTACATTGAGTAGTATTATTACTATAACTAAGTGCTATATGTATTTTTGCGTTGATCTAATGGATGCATTGTAGAAGTCCTGGGGCGTTGTGGTTTTCTGGTGCCAGGTACAGTAGCCAATCAAATCCCAGTACTACAGTACTTCCATATTAGTGCCCTTCCCAGATCCTTAACCTGTGACTCAAACCAGAATGCATCGTGTTCCCTTCCTTGTTAATCCTGATGTTGTCACCCTGAATTCACGCCAGCAGCAGCAGTGGTTTCCACCGCTGCATTTGTCCACTAAACAGGTGTGTGTGTACAAAACACTTTAAACACCCACGTCACCTTCATGTACGTACGTCGTACGACTAGTGCAGCGGTTCTCGATCGTTTCTAGATTAGGGTGTTGTGCACTTTGAGTTGTTATTTATTGGTCCCTTGTATGCCCATATATGGAGATCCCTGATGTCATCAATATTATGCCCACAGCTTGGAATACCCATATATGGACATATTGTGTGAGTCTCATGTGGTCTATAAGACATCTATGATGTCAGATGTCAGTCATATCCATATTTGGGAAAATATTTTGTCCACATTTTGTCCAACTTAAACAACCAACCTCAACTCGAATCACACTTGCAAATTAATTCCGTCCTGCACGAGGTCGATTTCGCCCTTAGGGCGTCTTACTGGTATATTGGCATAGATTTTTAATATTAATGTAATATTATCACTCATTAAAGTCATAGTATTTTTACAATTATTTGGGGGTCCACTTGCAATTCCCTCGTGCGTGGCCCACTGGTTGAGAACCCGTGGCCTAGTGCGCTCCTATTTCAGACCGCAGTGCCCTTCTGGTCGGCTGCTGCTTTGTCTCGTCACACTGCGACAGTGAAAAAGTACTTTGCCGTTCCACTTTTTACTGGCTCTGACTCCTGCAACGATAGCTCCTCGCCATAGCCAACGCATTGAACTTTATCACTTTCTCAGAACGTGGAAGTGGTATACAGCTGCTGGTGTGAATTCATGATATTTTGAACCTTGACAGTGTTACTCCTGAAGTTGTGAACCTTGACAGTGTTACATCCTGATAGTGTGACCCTGACAGTAGAGCATCGCAGTGGGCGTGGTTTACTGGTTCCACCAAAAAAATCTCCCATTCATTTCCTCATAGACTTTCACGAAAATCGAAAATATTTATAATAATTATGTTAAGCTTAGAACCAAGCCATCCAGGATGTCAGTGAATCATGAACATGAAACATTTGTTTCATGAAAAGAACATTTTGAAAATCGCTAAACAAAGGGTATTTATTAAATGTAGTATATCAAATAATTAAATATTAAAATGTGTTTTTATATAGGATCAAAGGTTTTATGGTTGTGATTCACTGTCATCCTGGATGGCTTGGTTCTAGGCTTAACATGATTGTTAAAAATAATTTTGTAAAAGTCTATGGGGAAAATGAATGGGAGATTTTTGAGTGGAGCCCGGAAACCACTTCCACTGCAATGCTCTATTTACTCCTGTCCTGATGTTGTGAACCTTGACAGTCGTTACTACCCGAGTCCTGAATTGCAAAACTTTGATATTCTCTCATGACACTACTGTATAGGAATATGTGTTGGGAATGTGTTTCCCATTATCCAGGTCCTGTAAAAGAAAAACTAAAACCTCACACTCATTATTTCGTGAACATCCACACCAGCTTAAATGAGGATTCCATATGACATCTTTCTTCACATTTGTACTGTGTATTATTATTCACCAAGACAATCCATGTAGCTAAATGCAATGAACCACTGCAAAAGAATGGAAGGAAGAAAGGATTATTTATTCTCGGTGGCTTTACACTTACATATTTCAAACAAAAAGCGCAGAGCAACATTCTTTTCAGTGGAATATACATAGTGTATGTCTTGTTGAGTGACAGTATATATTAGCCTTTAGTGCCGACAATTTCTCTCTATTTCAGAGTAGATTGCTTTTCGCAGACAAGTTTTTTGCTGATCCCTGGTTGAATTACAGTATGTAATGCGTTTGACTCTTCTCCTGCTCCTGTAAGCCAAGATGTCATTAGGTACAGTACAAAAGTATATAATGTGTCTCTTTGTGCGTGTGTCTCACACAGGCCCAGTGGATATAAACATCCAGGCTAAGTGTGACCCCTGTCTGTCGAACCCCTTGTAAGAACGATGGCACGTGTACCAATGACCCGGTAAACTACTACCGGTGCACCTGTCCCTATGGATATAAGGTAGGCGCACACACACACACACACACACACACACACACACACACACACACACACACACACACACACACACACACACACACACACACACACACAGACACAGACACAGACACATTTTAAGTTGAATAGATTCAAGCTAATCCTTGAGGAAAGCTTTGTTTTATAATGATTGTCTCCCCTCTCTCTCTCTCTCTCTCTCTCTCTCTCTGTCTGTCTGTCTGTCTGTCTGTCTGTCTGTCTGTCTGTCTGTCTGTCTGTCTGTCTTGTCTGTCTGTCTGTCTGTCTGTCTGTCTGTCTGTCTGTCTGTCTGTCTCTCTCTCTCTCTCCGTGTCTCTCTGTGTCTCTCTGTGTCTCTCTCCCTGTAGGGTCAGGACTGTGATGAGCCCATCCATGCCTGTATCAAGTAACCCTGTCAGAACGCTGGCACCTGTCATCTGAAGGAAGGAGAGGAGAGCAACTTCTGGTAAGCAACACACAATTACTATATAACACACACACACACCACACACACGCGCGCGCGCGCGCGCGCGCGCTAGCGCGCACACCACACGCTGTGCTATGAAACTTTTGTTCATGGACTCTTTCAAAGTCTTCGTTCAAATACTCCAAGTACACGTAAGCAAGACTTGGCTCACGCATAGATAAACCCAGTGAGCTTGAGAGCTTAGTGACGCAGTAAGTCATCCATGGACATCAGTCAGATCGTGCAGTCAATAGTAATGTGTTGATAATGAGGAGAGGGAATGGATGTGCAGGAGCTGGTGGTCCAGCTCAGGCCTCTTCCTGTCTGTGAGACAGAGACTAGTCATGTCTTCATTAGTGTTAATGTTGTGGACGGGGCGCTAGAGCCGGATTTATGCTATAGTTGTGTGCCGTTGGCGTTGTCGCGTAATGAAAATAGGCTCGTTATGAGCTTGTCTATAGCTCACCACCTGGACACAAATAAGTAACCTAATGCCTATCCACATTTTCCTTGTAGATTACTACCACCCACTAGCACCATGTGCCATCTCTTATTGCCCTCCTCTCTCTCTCTCTCTCTCCTCATCTCTCTCTCTCTCTCTCTCTCTATCTCTCTCCTCTCTCTCTCTCTCTTTCTCCCTCTCTCTCTTCACTCCCTCAATCTCTTAGTATGCCTGTCTCTATCTGGGATCATGTCCTGTCTGTCTCTCATTCTGTCTATCTTTTTCTTTGTCCTAGGAGGTAGAATATTCATAGTGAAGAACAGCCATTGACTATATAATGAGATATTAATCTGCCTGAGTGCGTTGCGCATAAGAGCCCTTTATTAGGCCCATACACTGTGTGTGTGTGCCGCGCGCGCTTGCATGCGCAGTAATAAACCCTGAGTAGTAGTTATAGAGTTGAGGCAACGCTCGCGTTTACAGAGTAATGACTGTCCACTTGGGAATACAGAGCTGACGCTGCTGTTATGAGATGTTATGCATGCGTGTGCGTGTGTGCGTGTGCGTGCAAGTACAAGTGCATGCATGTGTGTGTAGGTTGAAGTGTGTCTGTCATTGTGTCATTGTGCTTTAGTGTGAGACACAAGACAATGAGCATCCTTGCCGCAGACAATTCCACAAAGGTCTCTCAACGTTTTCCCCAGCATACGTGCGCTGGAGTGTGATGCAGAGTGTGCAGAAATGCTAACCCGTGTGTATTGTGGCGTGTGCCTTGTCAGGTGTGTGTGTCCGGTGGGCTTTGAGGGCGACATGTGTGAGATCAACGTGGACGACTGTGAAGACAACGACTGCGAGAACAACTCCACCTGCGTTGATGGCATCAAACAACTACACATGCATGTGTTCACCAGAGTACCACAGGTTACTGTAACACACACTCAGGCACCCACACACACGCACGGACGCACGCGTGCGCACACACACACACACACACACACACACACACACACACACACACACACCACACACAACACACACACACGCACACACACACACACGACACGCACACACACCCACACACACACGAAACGCACCATAGAATTAGCAGATCTACTTTTGCTGATTGACAAAGACTAAAACTAAGGACATGTTCCCTATGATTTAAGAACGCATTACAGTAGTTTGTTTTGTGAACTAACTCTGTGAAAGTAATGAAATCACATCTCTCCCAAAATGGACCCAATCTGAATTATACTGTGCTGTGCATCAGTGAAGTACAGTACCTCTGTACACACAAGAATAAACAAGCAAACAGATAATACACAGTGTTTAGCTCTGAAAGTGCTACAGTAACATACAGTCCAGACACAACGCTGTGCATCGCTCCTGTGGCTAACATTAGCCTGGGTTTGCTTGTTTGTCTGCTTCTGTGCCATGCTAATCACCGCTAACTGCTAACCAATGTACTGTAGCCCTTCTGTTCTGGCTCTATAGTACTCTTTGTCTTTTCTCTGTCTCACACTCTCCTTTCTTCTCTTCGTTACCATCTGCCTTTCTCTGTGGTTGCAGCTGCTACCAATGAGGTGGAGAGAGGTTAGTCTGTTCTTCTCTCTCTCCTTTCTCTCCCTCACTCTTTCTGCCCGTCCCTCCCTCTATCCCTGTCCTGTGTCCATGACCTGCCCTTAACCTTGGTGTGATCAGACCAAGGAATAAGCATGCGATGCGTGCAAACCTGTTGATTTGAGTGGCCATAATTCAAACCAGTGTAAAAAGTGCATGGTTTTGATGATTATTAACAAGAACAACAATTAGTGTTGGCTCCCTTCACAGTGTTGCACAGATGGATAACTGAGATTTTTATGTCCAACTTGGCCAGATGTATGAAAACATTGCCAGTAGAGATGTTTATACAGATGTTTAACCACATGAACTCTAGGGTCCCCAATTCGGGGGAGAACATTCGGCAGAAATATCAGATCTACAAGCTCACAATGCGCCGCAATGCGTATCAACGCAGCGTGTTGGTAGCGTTGCAGATGAGTTTTTTTGCCAAAGAGATTTGGTGCAAAGGGAAATTCTAGCGGACCTGCTATAGAGCCCTGGGGGACCCCGGTCAACTGAATATATACTGTAGGATTTAAGTCAGGGGTCTTCAATGTTTTTCAGGCCAAGGACCCCATAGCTGAGAGAGAGATGAAGCAGGAAATTGTGTCGCAGATTAAACTTATTCATAGATTTCATAGATGGCTCTATAGACTTGTTTGCCATCACTATCATCAGTGTATGTAAAAACAGTGTAAAACAGTGTATGTTGGATTCATGCTAATTCTCAGACATTTAACCACTTCAGCACCCAGTACTTAGTAAACTTGACCTTTCAGTCTGTACTTACCTGGCCTGCTCCCTTTCCCTTCTACACCAAACCTCTTTGCTGAAAATAGCCGATCTACAAGCTTGAGCGTGTACATCCGCTTTTTTAGGCTGAAACCCTCCTCAGAAAAGGGTGGGGTTCAAGTGGTTGAAGTAAAGAAATATCCTACCCCCTGTAGTAACTCTGAGGACCCCCTATAGGGGGTCACGGACCCCCCTGTTGAAGACCCCTGGTTTAAGTGGTTAAATACGTCTACACAGGCGTACACATGCTCTCCACCCACGCACACGGCTGGTGATTCCACACACGTTCCGGTATCGATCGGAGAGCGGCCCGCTAATTATTCCCAGATTGAGACCGGTGTTGTCAGGAGAATTGGTTTGTTCCCTGATGCCGGGTCAATAATGCAGCGTCCACATGGGAGCGGTGTCAGGAGCTCCCAGAGATGAGATCGTTTATCAGTCCCCAAACCCACAGGAGCATCATCCATCATATGAACACACACATATCGTTGCTGTCGGGCAGAAACCTCGTATCTCCAAGTTTCAAATGTGTACGTTTCAAGTATCATACCTGCTTCATCATACAAGGCTGTCTCACAAAAGTAGTGAAAACAGCCGATCTACAAGAACACAACGCCTCGCACCGCGAGGCGTTGTGTGCTTGTAGATCGGCTGTTTTCACTAGTTTCTTTCATTTTTTTAAATGATAAATACAAAACGAACGATTTTGGACATACAAGGTTTCCACCCGACAATGACGATATAATAGTATACACACCCCAAGGCACTCAGAGGCACACACACACACACACACACACACACACACACACACACACATGCGCATGTGTGCACGCACAGAGCACTTACACGATGCATGTGCACGTGCACAAGCACACACACACAAACAGTGTGGAAGAGTTGGTGGGTAGTATGTTTCATAATTTGTTTTGCAGATCGGAATAAATCAGCTTTGTGAGCTTTATGACACAGCTTTATTATGCAAGAAGCAAAGAAAGACATCAACACAAAAGCATAAGCACTGATTTTCCATTTGTGTGTGTGTGTGTGTGTGTGTGTGTGTGTGTGTGTGTGTGTGTGTGTGTGTGTGTGTGTGTGTGCGTGTGTGTGTGCGTGTGCGTGTGCCTTTGTTTGTTCACAGGGGAGCTGTGTGAAGAGAAGTTGGATTTCTGTGCTCCAGAATTGAACCCCTGTCAGCACGATTCAAAGTGCATTCTGACCCCTGAAGGTTACAAGTGAGTGGATTGAACACACACACACACACACACACACACACACACACACACACACACACACACACACACACACACACACACACACACACACACACACACACACACACACAGTTACAGCTAGAGTGTTTTTCTTATGTCTCTCCCTCAGGATTTGAGTACTAACATTTCTCACTCTGAAATAAATGAGTTGCTGATTTCTCCCCCTAGAGATGAAGGGGATTTTGTGTGTGTGCGTGCGTGCATTGGTGCGTGCGCCTGTCTGTTTGGAGAGTGTGAATTTGGCTGCCTCATAGGGTTTCCTGTGCAGATCGTATCTGAACCTCGTTGAGTGAAACCGTAGTTTCACTCCCTAGTGATGTGCACTAATACTGTACAGTACAATACTGGGTGCTAATTTAATTTGATACGCCATAAGGGTCCTTTTGGGTTTCCTTTCTAAACAATCGGTTAAATTCACACTAGGGATTTTACTGTGGAGGGTCAACTCTGGTGTGCGTGCTCGTATGTGTGTGTGTGTGTGTATGTGTGTGTGTGTGTGTGTGTGTGTGTGTGTGTGTGTGTGTGTGTGTGTGTGTGTGCATCACATGCATCATGTTGATGTGTTATCTGGGTGAACAGGGAATCAAGGCTTTCATCTCCCACTGAGTGCCCTCTACAGTCTAAAACACATACAGTGTAACATCAAAATATCAACCAAATATTATATCAATAACGAATTCAGTATTTGAGCTTCAATAAGACTATCAGAAAAATAACAATCACATTTTCTTTTTCTATTCCATTGCTGTGTGTGTGTGTGTGTGTGTGTGTGTGTGTGTGTGTGTGTGTGTGTGTGTATGTGTGCGTGCGTGCGCGTGTGTGTGTGTGTGTGTGTGTGTGTGTGCGTGCGTCTGTGCGTGTGTATTATCTAGGTGTGAGTGTACTCCAGGTTATGTAGGGGAGCACTGCGAGTCAGACTTTGATGACTGTGAAGAGAACAAGTGTCAAAATGGAGGCCAGTGTATCGACGCCATCAACGGATACACCTGTGTCTGTCCAGAGGGATACAGGTGAGCCGCCCACGCGCATAATATAGTTCAAACACACACACACACACACACACACACACACACACACACACACACACACACACACACACACACACACTCACAGTCTCACCTCCTCACAGAGAGAAATGCATACACCAAAACCCACAGCCATTGCTCAGTATATTATTGTATACATAAAGGGTCTTCAACAGGGGGTCCGGGCCCCCTAGGGGGTCCTCAGAGTTACTACAGGGGGTCCTCCAAATCTTTGAGTGATAAAGAAAATCTCTTCTTTTTTATATTAACCACTTGAACCCTAGTGTCCGTATTCTGAGAACTTTAGCTTGGTGTAGAGGGGAAAAAGAGCAGACTAAGTACAGAGTGAAAGGTCAAGTTTATAGTTTAAGTTTATAAGTCTTGACGGTTCAAGGGTTAAATATCTGAAAACACAAATTGACATGAATCCAAAATACACTGACGATTGTACTGTCAAACGATGAAACTATATTTCAGTATTTAACTGTGTGTGTGGTGTGTGTGTGTGTGTGTGTGTGTGTGTGTGTGTGTGTGTGTGTGTGTGTGTGTGTGTGTTTGTGCGCACGCTCTGCAGCGGGCTGTTCTGTGAGTTCTCTCCTCCCATGGTCCTTCCCAGAACCAGCCCCTGTGACAACCACGAGTGCCTGAACGGGGCTCAGTGCGTGGTCATGGGAACGGACCCCCGCTGCCAGTGTCTCCATGGCTACCAGGGCGAGCGCTGCGAGACGCTGGCCAGTGTCAACTTCATCAACCGAGAGTCCTACCTGCAGCTGCCCTCCAATCTCATCTCCCCTGAGACCAACATCAGCCTGCAGGTAGGTACATGCACACACATACACACACACACACACGCACACGCACGCACACGCACACGCACACGCACACACACACACACGTTTACTTATGAAGACATCAAAAGTTTAAGATGTTAATTTAATAAATGCCATTTAATTGCATTTGGGGGTGGCATTTGTTATGCTGGTGTTGTACACCCAAAATAGCCCAGCAAGCACTGTCAGGACCTGGACCAATCAGTGACATCTCGATTGGGGCCAGATCAAGTCAAACCATGACTAGTCAGATCTGGCCTAGAATATCACCTGATTTCAACCAACATAAATCCTGCCCACGAAAACGGACGTCCTGGATTAATCAGAGAGGTTCCGATCGAGGCCAGATAACTATCATAACTAATAACAAAAATCCTGTCAAACAAAAAAGTCCATATGACATCCTGGTAAGGACGTCACGATCATCCCCAGGCATATGGGCTGTGATCTGGCCTAGTTCTTAATGTCACAAGAGTCACCAGAGGACGTTATCATAACGTCATCATGACGTCGTTTGGCTTGCAGGGAGTAATCTTGCAGATCCGTGCACAAATACGTATAAATCAAGCCTAAATCTAAAACCATTTTTAACAATTCCAGGAGGACCAGGAATTCTATTCGTTCAGGCACACGTGCATGAACAAATACAAGACTTTGGCCCATGGCAACTTGAATTGAGCGCCATGAACAGTGGTGAATGATGTCATTTTGTTTTCAGATCGCCACGGACGAGGACAGTGGCGTGCTGCTGTATAAAGGTGACAACGATCACATCGCCATGGAGCTGTACAGAGGTCGCCTCCGAGTCAGCTACGATACGGGATCCTACCCCCCCTCTGCTATATACAGGTATACACCCACCACATACTGGCTGAAATATACAGTATGTGAAAAGGCCAAATACCAACACACGTAAATTGTAAAGACTATTTAACATTCTAAGATTCTGCTTCATTCTGACTCTCTTCCAGCGTGGAGACGGTTAATGATGGTAGTTTTCACATGGTGGAGTTGGTGGCATCTGACCAGACTCTTTCCCTGTCCATCGATGGTGGAACGCCCAAATCTATCACCTCCCTGAGCAAACAGTCCACACTCAGCATAGACTCTCCACTCTACCTGGGAGGTAAGGACCTGAATCTGCTGTGTGTGTGTGTGTGTGTGTGTGTGTGTGTGTGTGTGTGTGTGTGTGTGTGTGTGTGTGTGTGTGTGTGTGTGTGTGTGTGTGTGTGTGTGTGTGTGTGTGTGTGTGTGTGTGTGTGTGTGTGTGTGTGTGTGTTGTACAAAGTCTTGTGTGTCTTTGTTTAAGTCTTTGTGTGCTACTGCATTCTTTGCATGCCCGTCGCATAATTGGAAATAAACTCACTGGGGGTTCGCTATCATTACTCTCCTCCTCCTCTAGGTATGCCAGACCGTGCGTCCATGTCCGGGGGTCTGTCAGGGGCCCTGCAGCACAGCTCCGGTGGTCGTAACGGCACCAGCTTCCATGGCTGCTTGCGCAATGTGTACATCAACGGTCAGCTCCAGGACTTAGGGGTGGGGCTGGGTCTGGCAGCTGGGGCGGTGGGCTCTGGCTCTGGACAGGGCACCTCTGGAGTAGAGCCCGGCTGCCAGCCCTGCCAGAGAGGAGCCTGTGTCCAGGGGGACTGCCATCCTACGGGGCACAGCGGCTTCACCTGCACCTGCCACCCTGGGTGGACCGGAACGCTGTGTGACCAGCAGGTCAACAACCCCTGTGATGGCAACAAGTGAGTGTGTTATTTAATGTTGTTGTGCTGTGTGTGTTTAGACTAGAGATGTACAGGCTCTATTTTGATTGTCTTAGTACCAGCTCTTATGCCTTAACTTAAAGGCCTGTCCATACTGTCTCCGAACACCAAACTTTTCGTTGGAAAGGTCCGGTTCAACTACAAAATTACGTCACCCGCATCTTCTAAAACGCATTACTCGGAATTAGAGTTCGGAAAGCTGATACTTAAGACAATCAAAATTCAAAATACAGCCCGTAGTCCTCAGTCCTTTAAAATGTCCATAGACAGTAAGTTAAAATATATATCTTTAAGTTAATTTAACTGTTTTGTTAAGGTTGTGTAAACTGTTTTGAATTCATGAAGTGCCCAAATCAAATGATGCATTACTTTACATCTAAAAGCCAAATGTAATGTGTACTTAATCTACTACTACGGTACATTTGTTAGTAAATGTATGATTGTTATTTCCAGTGAGCAACACGGCTGTATGTGTACTTAATTATAATCTCTATCATTTCTTCCCTCTTGCAGGTGTATCCACGGCACCTGCATGCCCATTAACTCCTACTCCTACTCGTGCCGCTGCCAGCCCGGCTTCGCAGGGGTTCTCTGTGATGAGCAGGACCAGGAGGCTGTGAACCCCTGCAGCCTCGCCCGCTGTAAACATGGCAAATGTAGACTGTCTGGTCTGGGCAAGGCCTACTGCGAGTGCAGCAGTGGATACACAGGAGAGGCCTGTGACAAAGGTGAGAGACGGAGTCATAGCGGGCGTGAGAGAGAGAGAGAGACAGAGAGAGACAGAGAGAGAGAGAGAGAGAGAGAGAGAGAGAGAGAGAGAGAGAGAGAGATCTGCAGTTTTATACCTCCTTCTTAAAACCAATCGTTCCTGGTCACCATGGTTTTCTGCACCATGTCTCTTGCGAAACCTTTCTGCACTGCTGACATCAAGTAGCTTTAACACTATATGTGTGTGTGTGTGTGTGTGTGTGTGTGTGTGTGTGTGTGTGTGTGTGTGTGTGTCTGTGTGTGTGTGTGTGTGTGTGTGTGTGCTTTAGCCCCCCCTTCCCACGCCCCCATCTTCAGCCTAATGTGTGCGCGTGCGTGTGTGCGTGCGTGTGTGTGTGTGCGTGCGTGTGTGTGTGTGCGTGCGTGCGTGTGTGCATGTGCGTTTGCGTGTGTCTAACAGTGTTCAGTGTCTGTGCATTAACACTTCTAACTCGTTGCCTTTCAACTCAGCATCCTCTGAGCTTCCTCTGAGCCCTGGCGGGGTCACACAGGTGAGACTGTCCCGCTCACTTCTTATTTCCTTTCCTCCAACACTTTCCTTCAGTCCATTACAAAGGAAACTAGAAGCAGTGCTCTTCCGAGCACAGGTCTCCACCAGGCTGTGCGTCCTGGTGGTGCAATCCTGCAAACTTTGGAAGCTAATATTAGCCAATCAGGATGGCATATGAAATATCAGACGGATCGGACTTGATCACATGACTATAGAGATACTGTGTACCGATTTGCGTGATTTTTGGATAAAATCTCAAGGAGTAATATCCAAAAATGTGTTTTACATAAGTCGGCCCAAAGGTGGCGCTAGAAAAGGCTTATGTGAAAAATGCAGGGCAAAGGTTTATCGTTAGCTTCTAGGGAGTGCGCTTGCAAAGTTTGAAACTGATCGGTGGAGTTATAGGTAAAACCACAAATCGGCCTGTTATAGCGCCACCATGAGGCTGATTTCAAAAATTTTAAGTGGCATTTCTTCTTCGACCTAGTGGGAACGTGTGTGCGCGATTTCATGATGATTGCACTTTGCGTTTGGGATTTGAGGCATTTTGTTCCAAACGGCTCAATCCCACAAACTTTGGAAGCCAATCTTAGCCAATCAGGATGGAATATGCTAAATCGGACAGATCCGTGTCGATCACATGACTGTGGAGATACTGCCTACCGATTTGTAGGATTTTTGGTCAAAATCTGTAAGAGTAGTGCACAGAAATGTGTTTTGCGAACATCGGCCTCTAGGTGGCGCTAGAAAAGGCCCATTTGAAAAATTTAGGGCAGAGGTTCTAGATTGGCATCCAGGGAGTGTGTGTGCTCACTTTGGCAGCGTCCGGGCCAACGGCGACTGAGATTAGGCGCTCACAAACTGCGAGGACGCACGGACGCACGGACGCACGGACGCACGGACGCACGGACGGACGGACGGACGGACGCACGGACACACGGACGGAGGGGAAAACATACTCTCCCTCAGCCTTCGGCTGGTGGAGACAATAAGAAATAAAACCTCCGCCGCCGACTGCCTTTTGACTTTGTCTTCTTTTGAAGTCACACCAC
>NC_137812.1:42900808-43158308 GCF_963921795.1 Nannobrachium achirus
CGGTGTTCTTTATTTTTGTTTAAAACAGAAGTTGTTGGGTTTTTTTGACCACTGAAAAACTATTGTGTTTGCCAGAGAACGTAGTTGCATTTTAATCTGCAAATGTGACGTGAAGACATTGTATATTTTTGTCGCGTTTCCTGAAAGTTTGTACTGTGCCATTATGAGAAGGTCTTTATATTAGAGTCTACATGTATAGATAATTTCCCTACCTACGTATTTCACACAGAAATCATGTGAGTAGCAATGACCCTAGAGGATATGCTTAGAACTGTTTTTACCTTTTTAACAAATTTATGCTTAAAGAATACTGTGACTTTTTCTAAATGAAACTACTTTGTTAGCCCCTTGGTCTCCGATGTTAACATGTTGCTGCTAAGTTTTTGTACCGTAGACTGGGATCCTGATCTGTATGTTCTATAGAACTTCCTGCCCCTGCTGTAAGGGGGTGCCTTGTGTAACAGATAAATATGTCCCCCAACTTTCCCCATGTGCGTTGTGCTTTATCCCCCCCTTCCCCGCCCCCCCCCCCCCCATCTTCAGACTAATGTCAGTTCCCTGACTGATGTTTGTTTATTAAACACAATATTTACCTCAGATTCTTTTCACATTTGCCTTTTTTTTTTGTAATCTCACCAACAGCAGTCGTATAATCACACGTAATCAACGGTCGTATATAAACCCATACACAACCCAAGTCATATAATCACACATAATCATTAACAGACACGGTAATTGCAAACACTCTCCACAATAATATAACATTTTGGTAGTTAATGTTTATAGAGGAAATGAGGTAGTGGTACACAATATAGGCAACTGTAGATACTAACCTTTTGTTGAGAATTCAGTCTCCTATTGAAGACTGCTGTATTTTTTGTTCATCACCTCTTTATAAAGGGGTACTGCCACCTAAAGGGGTTGAGGGGCAGATTACACTGTGACATGAGCTTCTCTGAAAACGGTCTGAAACAGTCTGAAGCTCATGTCGCAGTGTAATCTGCCCCTTGCCCCCCAACAACTGCTGACCAGTATAGTAAGTAGTCATACAGTCAGGCTATACAAACAATTAATTTGATTGGCTTATAATTGCGCATCCCCACAATGACATCATAAAAATATTAACTTGTTTTTTTAAGATGATTCTTAAAGTGACAGTAATCCTTTAGGTGACAGGCCCCCTTTAAGTTAGGGGTAAAACATGTTGTACAGTATATACTGTATGCAGTACAGTACCCCATGTAAGAGGATTTTTTCTTCTTTTTTTTTCATTTATTTGTGTTCATATGACATCTCATTTCATTTTACACTTCATATACACACCTAAATTACAGCACATATCTTCATATTTCCATTATTCAGTATTGAATGTTTCCGAACACCACTCTCTGTGACCTAACAGCTGCCAGACAATACAGACTTGCATGATGGTAATTGAGATATTCAGTATATGGATGGGTCACTTGGTAATTATGCTTTTTTCACACCCTTCCCCAGGAAAAAAGGAACGAAAAAAGAAATCCCTTGGCCCTTGGTGAAAGGAGACAATTGTGTTTTCAACTGCAAAGGGTGTTCTACTCTTTGCTGTATATAGCTCAATAGCGACATCTGCAGGTAAAGGAGGTATGTACAGCTAGCCTGTATTGTCATTTGAGATTTATCCATATCCATAGATTATTAGATTATTAGATTATCCATAGATTAAAAATACAATACATTTGTCTTGATTGCCCACATATTATGCATAGACATTTTCTGGCTGTACTTGTTGGTACTTATAGTGTGTAATGAATCCAAATAGGTAGATAGATACACAGAGGGATATGTGCAGTTCAATCCGATATTACACATTTACAATGTTATTGTATTGTAAGTAATGCTGCAGACAATTCTTTAATTCAATTTGACAAATGCAATTAAATGCAAATTTCTCTTGAAATAATTGTTTTATAGCATCAGACTATTTAAAATGTACCTATATTATACGGTTTACAGTATACAGTACTAATAAATAAACACTTTTTTTATTATGAAAAATAGAATAGGTGAAAAATAGTACTTTATAGTACTTTTTATGGAACATTAAAAAGTACTATAGTTTGTACGTATGTGATCTATATTTTGTATACAGTAGGCCTATTTGATCAGTTTAAATGTTAGT
Organism: Nannobrachium achirus; assembly: GCF_963921795.1. Lineage (NCBI taxonomy): Eukaryota > Metazoa > Chordata > Actinopteri > Myctophiformes > Myctophidae > Nannobrachium > Nannobrachium achirus. Next base: position 42,902,970 of record NC_137812.1, read on the forward strand.
GTATAACAAGCTAAGATAATAGTCACATAATATCTGTAGTGTTCACATAATTACAGTACATCTCAACAAAGTGGACTGGCATGAACATGTGGGAACTTAGCGATAGTAGAGGAGGACAGAAGCCTCAATCATCTCCTTGGAAGCTCTCCATTCTGAGTAGCCACTCCCAGAACGACCATCCAACCCAGTGAAGTCACCACACTGATTGGGTGCCTGGTCAGCAAAGTACCCACCTCCTCCAATACAATACTGCAAACATACAAACACATGCTGCTAAATCATAAAATTACACTTTTTATTTTTCTATTTACTTCTGACATTTGGATAGTCCAGGAAATAAGGTTACACTTGTTGTAGAACTCACACACACACACACACACACACACACACACACACACACACACACACACACACACACACACACACACACACACACACACACACACACACACACACAGATTTTAATAATCAGGATTTACGTGTTCATTGTGGCATCCAGTAGGCTTGACACCAGAGCAGATAGCCATGGCTGCCCTTTCATGATTTATTGCTCTAAATGTGATGAAGCCAGGTTCAAACTCATCTGTAAAAGTATGTATTCAAATGTCATATTTATCTAGTCATCAAAACTTGCATATTACAATTTCATGATAGATTAACAAAAGTAAACAGACATTTTAATGTTTTCATTATCCAATAATATCCATGTTAAATAGACATTTCTTCATTCTCTTGCTCCTTACTTCTTGAGTGTCGTCCATACAAGGCTTTAGTTGTTTCTTTGCCTCCAAAGTCATATATAATTGGAATAGAAGGCCCTTTGTCGCTGCATGACCCTACATTGTATCTCACAGGGTAATTCTGTGGGACACATGCAAAAATAGGAATTAGGGAATTATTATACTGTAAATTCTAAATGATGTATATTTATTAGTTGCTATTATTATTATTATTCACTGCACAATGTGTTTCACCTTAAAGAGCTGATGGAGGTTCCCACCATACAGAGTGAAGAAGCGTCTCTCTGTGTGGTAGCGGAGGATGGAGGCCAGGTTCCAGTGTTCTATTGGAGAGTTGTTGGGGACATGCCATACAGACAAGTCCTCTGCCACTATGTCATAGTAGCCGGGATTCTGGATGGAGAAAGGTATCAAAGTTCAAGTTACTGTAGTGTATAGGTTTCTACTACAGCAGGGGTCTTCAACGTTTTCAGGCCAATGACCCCTTAGTTGAGAGAGAGATGAAGCAGGGACCCCCACAACCTTTTCATAGATTCCATATAATTTCATCATTTGACAGCACCATCATCAGTGACTTTTGGATTCATGTCAATTTGTGTTTTCAGATATTTAACCACTTGAGCCGTCTTTACTGTAATAAACTTTTACTCGTACTTAGTCTGCTCTTTTTCCCCTCTACACCAAACCTCTTTGCCGAAAATAGCCGATCTACAAGCTCACAACGCCTCGCTGCCTGCTGCGAGGCGTTCAAGTTGTTAATATAAAAAGGATTGGAAGATTTGAAGGACCCCCTGTAGTAACTCTGAGGACTCCCTAAGGGTCCCGGATCCCCTGTTGAAGACCCCTGCACAGTATAATGACTACAGTAGCATGCTTACTATAGTGTTTATTCTTTAATACCTTGAAATCATCAGAGGTGGCTCCCTCTGCTGTTCCAAATGTGTTTCTGTTGGCCCAGTTGCCATCTCCATCTGGCAGGTTGGGATTGTTGCCCTGCTGTTTATGTGTTTAAACAGTTATGGTGATTTAGGAAAGATATTTGACAAAATAACTATGCTTACTTTCATAACTGTGAAAGGTAGTTAAAGGCCCAATGATACAAACATGAGCAAAAGTGTGTGTGTGTGTGTGTGTGTGTGTGTGTGTGTGTGTGTGTGTGTGTGTGTGTGTGTGTGTGTGTGTGTGTGTGTGTGTGTGTGTGTCGCGTGCGTGCGTGCGTGCGCGTGCGTGTGCGTGTGTGTGTTTGTGTGAGAGAGAAAGGTGAAGTAGAAATCTTTTTATCATGTCAGCATGCCCTTACCTTCCTGTTGATCGTATTTGTCCCTGAGCTCCTTACAGCTCCTGGCAACAAACTTCACCCTGTCGTTCAACTTCGACAGATGTTCAAAGTTTGTCCCATTGGGTTTTGTGGAAATCTCTGCATCCATGGGAACTACTGCAACTGCAGGGAATTCCTCCTCTGAAAAAGTAAGAATGAACTCATCATAATGCAGCATGTTTGAGCAGGTGTGTGTGTGTGTGTGTGTGTGTGTGTGTGTGTGTGTGTGTGTGTGTGTGTGTGTGTGTGTGTGTAGCTTTGAGAAAAAAAAGTTAAATATACTGTAAAGTATCACCTGAGGGAGAAAGTGAAACAATTTCAGAAGACACACGCTGGCTACCCATTGCCAAAGGGATCATCAGCAGAAGGAGGTGATACATCATCTCTGTGGAAGAAAAACTAACAAAAATGTACAGTAGCTCTGTACAGTATATATATATACACACACACAGTATACAGCAGGGGTGCCCAAACTTTTTTCAAAGGGGGCCACATTAGAAAATATTAAAAAACCCAAGGGCCGACTAAATCTAGACATAATGTAGGCTACTTTTGGTTGGACCATAACAAAGTCAAATGCATATGCATCGCATTTAAACAATTTAAATTAACTGTCATCATCAATATTTAATATCAATGGTCTTTTGTCAGGTGTCTGCTCTGAACAAAACACAAATAACTCTTAGACTTATTTCGCATTACCACTGGCCACATGTAACCAGACATGCAAGGTAGAAAATACAATAAAATAGCCTGTCTTTGACCCCTTCAGAATGAGACAACAGGGGACAATCCTGAAAAATTATTCTCTGGGAAAATATTCTTTGTTTGACGGTGATGCTGGGCCGTTTATAATACCAGTTAGGAATGAAGCCGCGGGCCGTATAAAATGTGTCCTCGGGCCGCATTTGGCCCTCGGGCCGCACTTTGCACACCCCTATACAGTATGTGCATTTATCTACTGTATTCAGTCAGTGTTCTTGTTTACACAAAAGCATAGAGACAATGCACAGACAGCAAATACAAGGTAATAAACTCAAGCAAAACTGAATAAGCAAGCATATCTTCAAAAATATAATACAATATTTTTACCTGATTCTAAGTTACAATGATGTCTTCTGTGGAGTCTCCAGATGTGTTCTGTCAGTACTCAGCAATAATGTACTTTATAAAAGTGGTTCAAGTGGTTCGAAGTCCAAAAACACCAATATAGTTGTATCATAAACAAATGGTTTATCTTGTTTATAGCTTTTATTACTTTTGGGAAGCCCGATAACTTCCTTTTATTTCTAGCCTACTAGCCTACATCTGGTATCTCACAAGTTAAGCTCAAGAGCTCAGTTGGGCTGTAAACTGGTCCTGGTACTTATGGGAGGCTGCATGCTTGGAGACTTCTTGAAACTGGTGAGAACCTGAGGTAAAAAATTACATATGCCATGGGCTCAGAGCTGGATCCCCGAAATAGCCTATCAGACCCAGGCCCAGGGGCCCAAAGGTCAGATGGGACCTCTATAAAATTGTGCAGGGGGACAGTTGCATAGAGTGTGTGCACATTCGATGTATGTGCATGTCGAAGGTTGGTAGGTTTGCTCTGGCTGTGGCACTGACATGCATTTGTGTGAAGGGCAGCATCTCAGGCTCAGGGCCCATAGACTCAAGATGACCCAGTGACAATTTGTGCCCTGCAGGTGGAGACATTGTCATCCTGAAGGAGAGCCCTTCCATTACCAGAAACCAGAATTACTAGGAAAGTCAAGTGTGCTCCTCAGAATGCAGATCCCTGCTCACTAGGGGCGAAATCATTTAGCGACCTACAACTGGGTTGCAACCTGGTCGGTAGTTTTCACCGACTGGGTCGCTAAATCTACCGACTGGGTCACTAAATATACCGACTGGGTCGATTTGAGTTGTAGGTCGCTAAATGATCTACCCTCTCTCTCCCTGCTAGGCCATGTTGCCTACCCAGCGCTGTGTTGCAACCAGTTGCAACCTGTTATAGCGCCACCATGAGGCCGATTTGAAAGATTTATACTGGCAGTTCTTTTAACCTATAGTGGGGATGTGTGTGCAGTTTCACAGCAATGTGACGCTATTTATGATTTGTGGCATTTTGTGCAAAACTTTGGAAGCCAATCGGAATGGAATATCATCTGACTGATACTTCTTGAGCACATTACTAGTAAAGAGGAATGTTTTCCGGATTGATGAGGTTTGGACAAAATCTGTAGGATTAGTAGCAATAGCAAACAATGGGAGAGTGCTTGCAAAGCCGATTGGTCTAGCGGTGCCTAGCCTCGCGTAGCCAGGCTTACTCATCTGCGAAGAGAAAAGCCTGGTGACAATATGAGGCAGAGACAGTTCTAGGAGGTGGGGCTGAATTTTTCCGGAAGTTGTCTTTTTTCACAGTGCGGTGTTCCTGCAAAGGTATTCCCCACTGGAAAACAATCAGGTCTACGTCTCTGACGTTGATTCAGGCGATGTACACCTATTAAGAGCGAGTTAAGAGCTACAATCTATTTTAGTTTTTTCGCTGGGGAATGTAAACAGACCCACACTGCATGACGTAACTTCCGTTAAACGCAGCACTTACGCTAGAAATCTTGGAACCAAGCGGAAGTCATATTGTGCCCAGGGTGAGCGGTGCCCGAGATTAGCTGTTTACAGACAGATGAACGGACGGATTCACGGGAGTGAAAACATAATCCCTCACCTGTTCATACAGCTACATTCATGATTTGAGGCATTTTGTTCCAAAAACGTGTTTTATAAAAGTAGGCCTGCTGGTGGCACTATAACAGGCAGGCCAATGTGAAAAGGGTGGCATTTGTTCCTCGACCTTGTGGGAAAGTGTGCACATTTTCATGGAAATTGCACACTGCATTTATGATTTGAGGCAAAAGAATTCAGTACACATGGCGAATGTGTAGGCAGGCTATGTTGTGACCCTTTATTGCTTTTCACTTTACTACATTACGAAACAAATGACCAACTTGCTCAATTATGACAAAAGTGTTAAGTTAATAATACTAGTCCTTGTGCCCGGGGATGTGCACAGTATATGAGGGATTGAATGTAGGAGTCTCAGAAGTAATGTTGGTGTACTGTACCCGTTGGGCAGATCTTTATGCAGATATATGGTGTTCCATGTTGGAGTGCCCGTTGGGCAGATCTTCATACCCATATATGGTGTTCCGTGATCTCCAAATTTGGGTATTGTTTCAGCATGCGGCTGTTACCATGGTGCCAAGTTTAGTGTAGATTGGAGCAATGGTGCCCCTGTTGCCCTTTGGGGCCCCTGGGGGATACACATGGTCCCTGGTGTAGCTATTGTCATGGCAGACCCCTGAACAGTGTTAGTGCCAAATTTGATGCGGATCAGAGAAATGGTGCACCAAGCTGGATGCTACTGTACATTTGATTCTCAGAATCATCAGAACGAGAGATGTCCTGATGAAGATCTATTAAGATCGAAACATTGACCAGCAATAAACCTACGGAGCTTCCTATCCATCCAGTGTGCAGACTCTATATGTTCTTCATGATGATTCTGCTCGTCTAGCACCTGGGCCACGGTATATGTGCACTAGTTTCTTCATGATTCTCCGAACGCCCCCTGGGGGGTGGTAGAGCCACGAGAAACACTACAGGTGATTCACACAGATGTAGGACTGAACAATTATAGACAAGCTGTAATATTATACAGTACGCTTCTTTATAGCCTAATGCTTGTTAACATTTGAGTAAAATAGACCTACCGGTACATGCTATAACCTATTCTGATTTATCATGAATGTCCTATATCCTTTGAGCACATTTTCTTTCTTTATATATACTGAATATTTATGAGGTTAAGTATAAATCTTCTTTTTCTCTCATGTGCAGTCCCTTACCTTCCTGTTGATCATATGTCCCTGAGCTCCTAACTGCTTCTGGCAACACATCTCACACTGTTACTCAGCTGCACCAGATGTTCAAGGTTTGTCCCATTGGATTTTGAGAATATCTCTGCAGTCTGCATCCCTGGGAAGTACTGTAGGGAATGTCTCCTCTGAAAAAGAAGAAAAGAATCAAACAAATCCTGTGTGTAACTGTGTAAGTGGGATCGTGTGTGTGAGGGGAAGAGAACAGGGTTGAATGTTGTATCACCTATGGGAGAACATTAAACATTTTCAGAAGACACCCGGTGCCCTATTGCCAAAGTGATCATCAGCGGAAGGAAACGATACATCAGTCATCTCTCATCTGTGGAAAACACAAACAAAAGATTGTAGGCTATACAATATGTGTACCTGACTCAGTGACTCAGTGAATTCACAATTTAGTGTTGTGGGAGTCTTCACTGGTGTTCTGCCAATACTGAGCAATGATTTACTTTATACAAGTGGTCCAAGTGGGTCAGAGGAGCACCATTATCTAAACGGCAATAAAAATTGTTTTAGTTTAATAGGGTTAGAAATGGTATGTCATGGGTATAAAGCCCTACACTGGGTGGACTCCTCCTACTGTACATAGCTGACCTTTTAACCTTTCCTACTACGGTACTTGTTGTCAAACAGTAACCGCTGTCACCGCTACTAGACTGTGAACAGCTTTCCCCTCCCTATCAGATCCCCTCCATTGTATCATTTTAAGTCCAGGCTTAAAACCCACTTTTATTCACTAACATCACTCTGATATTGTTCTTCTTTTTTTCACCTCTGAATTGTCTTGTTGTTTATGTTTATTACCTCATGTTCTGTGCAGCACTTTGGTCAATGAGGGTTGCTTTTAAATGTACTTTATTAATGCATTTGAAATGATTCGATTTGATGGGTGGCTGCAAGCTTGAAGACTTCTTGAAACTGGGGAATGGAAGACATAATGGGGTGACCTACTCAGTGACCACTTATGCCCTGCAGGTGGAGACTTTGTCATGCTGGAGGAGAGCACTCCCATCAACAGCAGGTCACTTTAGGACCTGCCTAGCTTAGCCTAGCCCTCCCAGCCAGCCTCTGTTCACTGACATTTACAGTACATTCTAATCCACTGCACTGCTACTGTATTTGTTCATTATTTTTGCAATATCCATTTACAAAAGTGCATGTTTGTTATTTGTTATAAATATACAGATATATGTCTATATGGTTATTTCATGTCTAGGGGTGTAGCTTTTCCGGGTCACTCTGCACAAACGACTTCCTGCCCCTACAGTTTACTTCCCAAAGACAGATCATGGCAAAGCTAAATCCTCTATGGTAATTTTCATGCAATTATAAATACTTTGTTGCTAATGTTTACAAAGGTCTTTATAAATTAAGCAAGTTAAATCTAAAAGAAAAATACACATCATATATAAAATAAATAATAGATTAGAATAGAATAATAGAATAGATTGATATAAACACATTATTGTTTGAATGACAATTGATTCTCAGATTCTCTATGGGCATATAGATTGTAAGTAGATTGTGGAATTGCAAAGATATAGCATGGGCAGAATGTATTACAAAACTTCTGTGGTAATAAAATGTTGCTGTACCATTTAATGTTTGACCAATAATACTATAATAAATAACAATTATATTATTTTTGGTGATGCCGCAGCTCTGCCTCCAAGAAAGGTTACGCTTGAGTTGAACTTGGTTTCACATTGTCTCTCGCAACAAAAATAGTAGAGCTACAGTAGGCCTACTACAAGCTCACAACACTTTCACTGCAAACTTTTGCAAATGAACCTTGACAATTTTTCTGGGCTTTGATTTATAGGTGGCTCACTTATATGCTGCTACACTACACAAACTAAAAAATAAGCACCAGCACCACACACACACACACACACACAAACAAAACCAAACACATCTAATTTCTCTGTCTCTTTTTATCCCCCTCTCTGCTGCGCTGAGTTCCATGACCCATCTATTTTTAGTTGGTTGTTGGGACACTGTGGGAGTTGGGTGGCAGGTTTTCCAGTGGCTGGCACTAATAATTAACTGCTCCATTCAGCAGCAGCAATTAGAACTGGCAACCCATTTGGTGTGCACCACTGCTCCGACTAGTGGTGACAGCCGGCCTGCCTCCTCTGGAAATATTTATGTTAAGATGTTAACATGTCTCATTTCATGAATGAAATGGATGTGACTGTAACACACAATCTAGTTGCTCTCTTCGTTACCTCTCCCTTTTCCACTCTCCCTATTTCTAGATTTCACTTTACCATACATGTTAACTATTCAAATGCACTAATTATCTTAGTTGTATATTTCTTGCCAGTACCCTTTTCAACCCGACCCCCCCCTCCCCTCTCTCTCCAGCCCTCCCTCCCCATCCGCTATTTTCATCTTAATCATGTTTGGCACTGCTCATCTAATGATCCTAATTAAGTTGTACAGAGTCAGCCCTCAATAAACACATACTCACACACACGCACGCACACACATTAAGGGACCTACAGTGTAAACACTAATCCATACTTACTAAACTGTGTGCAAGACACATGGTTAAAGTGCTCTTGGTTGCATTGTTTTCTAATGTAGAGAATACTAGACAACAATTGTTGGAATATGAATTCATATGAATATCCCTGGCAGTCAGACATGGGTCTTCATTTAGCTCTTGTCAAAATGGACCAGCTAAGGGTTAAATGAACACTAAGGATTTTACTATGTATCGCCATACAGTACATCATCTGTAATATCAGTGACATTAAAGACTCTCCCTCCCTCTGGATTCTGTAGATTATTGAGAATACAATGTAGGGATGGAGCTAGCATTCCCAAAGGACTAAAGGGGATTATAATGTCTTGCTGGATAATATTAGTTCACATACCGGATTAGAGGGAACACATTAGACAGACCAGAGCTGCTTTACTCAGCAATAATGTGTACATTCACACATTCAAGTGTTAACACGCAATTTATACTTTGTTGCACAATTGACACATTTAAGTTGCTGTAAATGCCTTATGGCAAATGGCATGTATAAGCATACCCACAGATTAATGTAAAAACAGATGCATAATGAACAAATTTGATTCAGCCACACATTTAAAAAGATAAGCAAAATATAAAAATTCCCAAAATGGATGGACATTATTGAGTTTAAAGCACAGTGTGGCTGTTTAAGCCACAGCAGTAATTGCCTTTGTGATTCCTTGGGTCTCAGCACAGTACTTACTTTTCTAGTTAGCAATGCTTTGAGCTCCCATAGGATCAGGTCACTGGCCTGAACCACACAAATTGATTAACAGTTCCCTCTGGATCTATGTATTGTCTGCAGCCTTAAGGGCTCACGCCAGGTTTTCCTGGGCAAGTACTACCCTGGGAGAAACACAGTAATGTTATGAGGTCATCTGGGCGAGGAGAGGATTGAATCAGGAAAGTATGAAATTAGGGCAGTTGTTAGTCTGTCAATATTTATAGTTGTAATAATTTTAAATCATTACCTCAGAGAAAACCTCCCATTTCTCGTATTTCTCCGTACTATGCTCTTAGGCACACTAAAATATTAGGTGAAAAAGTGGCATCCAGTTGGTGTAAAGTGGTGGTTCTCAAACATTTTCATGTGAAGTACCCCAAATTGAAACGTACATGGCCCAAACCCTTTCTGAAAGGATTTTGACCCCATAAGAGAGGATTTGGGTTGTTACACAGTTTCTAAATTATTCCAAACTTTTCAATTTATTTTTTATTTTTCTAATTTGAATTGAGCAGGTCTACAAGCTGGTACAGAGGGCTACTTTTGAATAGCTGAAGTATAAAATAGGGCTCTAGTGGTTAAAGATAGTGCTCGGGTGGTGCAGTGGTAAAGCCCCTGCCCACTGGAGGTTGTGGGTTCCAATCCACTGTGGTGCATCCGGCTTTGTCGGGCATCTATGCAAACACAATTGGCCTGTGTTCTGGGTAGATAGATACCTTTATTATGGAAGCCGGGAGGGGAGGATGATATTGGTCATTGCACGTAATCCTACGGACTGGGCCGGTACCTTCTGCAGGGAGAGTTGGGCGCAACTTGGGCATGAGGAGTAGGACAGAGGCCCTATGTCCTCCTGGTGGGGGCTCCTCACTGGCAGGTGAGTCAGTAGGATATGACAGCAGTAACACAGAAATGTGTGTGGGGAAGAATCAATGGCATAATGACTGAATTGGGAAGAAAAGGGGGTAAAACAATAACCGGCTACACTAAATAAAAATAAAAAAAGTGGATAGAATAGATATTGTCTGGAATTTGGGATATTCTAATTGTGATATGCAGTGGTGGGCAGTAACAAAGTAAATTTACTTGAATATTGAACACTTTTAAGTATCTGCACTTGACACTTCAATACATCTCAAAGACAAGATTTCTAGGAAAGCTGTCAAGTAACAAGTAACTTCTGAATTTGACGGGTATATCATTATCAAATGTGGTGTAAAAAGGCTTATATCATTAACTTCGAGGAAATGTAAGTTAATAGCGACCGCATGTTTTTTTTTTTTCTTTCATTTGACATTTGTTTTATTAATCCTCTTTGGCATTGTGACTATTTTTACATACAGTGGGATAGGCCTCCAGCACATGTGGGTGGTATGTAGGTTAAAAGCCCATTACACAATGAACGCCATAAGGCTGTCGACTCCAAACCACATGTACTTCTCCTTTGGAAAGCACAGTTACAGTACATTACGTACAATGTCTCTGTGTGTGTGTTCACAGACCTCAATAATTCATGGACACATGGATGCATTTTATCACTTGGTGATGAAATTAGATACTTTGTTAGCTGCTGATTTTATTAGTGAAATGTGTAATTGTATGTAAAATGGACAAATTGTTCATATTGATCAATATTTTCATTTTAGATCCACTGGACAAAAAAACACAGCTCTGTTGCATCTTTATTCAGACAGTTAATTTTGACTGATTTGTCTCATTTCATTTAACAACAATTCTTATATGATATGATAAGATAAGATAAGATATATGATATTATATTTTAGGCTATGTATAGCACGTTTCATCACCAAGTGACAAAACAGTGTAAAATGGAATAAAATATGGTGTAGGGAAGGAAGACCTGCACCACTAGTTCCATTAAGGCCCATAACCAATTAAGGCCCATATCCATTATCCACTATTACATATTTATAATCTCATTAAACAAAAATGCATAGATGCTATTGGTGACTCTGTGACATAAGATATGGTGACAGCAATAGCAGAAAGAATATATGTTATCTCCCTCCCTCCTTTTCTGTGGTTTCGGTCATAGATTTGAGGCACAGGGACACAGAACATTATTCACAGCACAGGCAAAATATGGGATTTGTGAGACTGCCTTGAACTATTCCGACCCCAGTAATGCATCAACCTCATTACCACTCTGACTAGACAGCACTAGTCCACGCCACCACCATCTTTGTTGGCTCGGGTAAGGATACCGGAAAGAAAAAAACCTGTTTGTTCTCACACTGACATGCACAAAATCAGGCCGGGCATCTTCCACATGAACTCCTACACAAATTATTAATGTTTTCCTTTTTTTCTTCCCAGGAGGTGCAGGAAGAAATGAGCGCCTATATAGGGCGTTCAACAGAGGCGCTCCAAAGAAAGGGCGCCCATGTGAGTTGTTATATAATCCTATTCCCCGAAAATCTGACTAATCCTAAATGATGTTATATATCATAATAATGCTTTTGGAATGAAGAGAGTTTAAAAAAAGAAAAAAGAAAAGAAAAGAAAAGAAAGAAGAAAAAAAATCCATAGAGCTTCAAATAAAAGTAGGGCCCAAAGCATGCAGTGTTTTGTTATTTCAGCTATTACAGCTATCCCATGCAGGCCCGGCCTGCTGAATGATCTGTTCTGTGCTTTTCCCAATGAGGAGAAATCCCCTTGATATGTGTTCATACAGGTAACTCTGTTTGCTTGTCTGTGTCAGTACCATTAGCTTTACCATCCTCCACTGTGTCCAATGTGTCCATCATCCCTTGGCCCGGGGCTGGAGCTCTGTTATTATAAAACAAGGAGACCGTGGTAGTTCCACTACTGTCCCTGCTTCCCCTGGTGTTGACATAATAAGCCACGCCATGCTCCGTGTTCAGAGAGCTGTCGTGTTTGTCGTTGCTCGCCACCATGGTGTCCACCGCTGCGCTCGCCCAGCGCTTGCCCCGGCGGCAGCCCAGCAGGCGCAGGAAGGCGTCGCGGAAATCCGCGTTGAACGCGTAAATGATGGGGTTGAGAGAGGAGTTGCTCCAGCCGAACCACACGAACACGTCGAAAGTGGTCTCGCTGACGCAGTGGGGTCCGCGCTGTGCGCCCGGTGACTCCGAGCCGGGACAGAACGGCAGGGCACAGTTAAGAACAAAGAAAGGGAACCAGCAGAACACGAACACACCCATGATGATGCTCAGGGTTTTTAAAACTTTCGTCTCTTTCCTTATGGAGACTTTCAGAGCGCGGTGGGACTGCGGGGTGTGTTGAGGGTAGGAGTGGGGGTGAGAGTGAGAGCGATGTCGATGAAGATGATGATGATGATGGTGATGATGATAATTTGCATTGAGTTGTGGGCACAGGTCAGCAGAGAGCGCAGGTGCGTCCGAGCGGCAGTTCTGTGCGTGTTCTGCCGCGCGCTCCAGGGACGAGATCCTCCGGATCTGCAGCTGGGCTATGCCGTAGATCCGGGTGTATGTGACTATCATGATGGCCACGGGGATGTAGAAGCTGACCAGAGAGGAGGAGATGGCGTACGTCCGACTCAGCCTCGTATCGCAGTTCCCTTCGCCATCGACGTCGCCGTCCAGTGTCAGGTTGTGACCGGGGGTCAATAAGTCTCTCATGACATCATGCCGGTGCCAGTTGAGCTGCACGGGGACAAAGGAGATTACCACGGACACTGTCCACGTCACGGCGATCATGATGGAGGCCACTCTCCTGTTCATGCTCCTCTCGTAGCTGAACGGGCTGGAGATGGCCCAGTAGCGGTCCACGCTGATGATGCACAGGTTGAGGATGGACGCCGTGCTGCACATGATGTCGCACGCCACCCAGGTGTTGCAGAACGCCCCGAACGGCCAGAAGCCAGTGACCTCTGTCACGGCCCGCCATGGCATCACCAGCACCGCCACGAGGAGGTCGGACAGGGCGAGGGACACGATGAAGATGTTGGTCACCTTGGCCCGCAGATGCCTGAACCTGAAGACGGCCACGCACACCGTCAGGTTGCCGAGCAGCGTCCACACGATGAGCAGGGTGAGGATGGAGCCTATGAGAGCGCGCTGTGCCACCGAGTCCTCCTCGCTTCCACTCCCTGCAGAGATGCTCGTGTTATTCATTGCCCGCTCTTTTGTGCGTCCATTTCAAACTAGAGGCTTAAACATACCAGTATAAGCGTCACATTCATTATGTGGAAAATAAAAGAGGCAAGCCGTGCCGCGCGTAAAATTGGTGGCCGGATCGAGCGTCGTAGTGCGTGTCGTCCTGTGGTTAAACTAATCTGTGATGCTCGTTCTGAGCGCACAGCTGTTTACTGGAGACCACGTGCACCAGCAGCTGGTGCTGCTGCCAAAGAAGCGCTCTGAGGCTCTCACACGCACACAACCATCTGAGGAGAGATGTTGGCGATAGATAGCTGATTAATTGACAATCTACTCAAATCAGGTCACATTTTGTTCGTAAAGTGATTTCATCCAAAGTGGATTCCGAGAGAGTTCGTTTACGGACTAAATGGCCTACATTTATAAATGTGGGTTAATTGAAACGAGATCACAGATGAGAGAATATAGCTAGGTTTACAGTATAACCGAGTTTGTGCGAGATTAGGTCCAGCTGCATCTAATTAATTCACTATGTGTCACGGAGATATCCCATGATGCTCATTAGTGTTCATTCATGTTGGCGCCAGGCTGGTCACTAATCATTTTGTAGCAAGCAAGACGTGGAGACGGAGTTGCAAAACAAAATGCTATTTATTGTAAATGACCATCACCTTTCTCCTCTGGCATAGACTACTGTATTCATGATGCAACTCCTTAATCTAGAGGGGTGCTATAGGCTGAGCTATTTTTTAAGTGTCCAAATGATTTTAGTAAGTTCTCAGTTTTAAGTAACTGAAACACTGAGTCTATAGCAATTGTTATATTGATATACACAGTAGAACAATATCAAAAATGTCTTCATTTTTTTTTAGAAAACATCACTAAAGAACCTTTTGGGTTGGACTTGGAATACAGTTTTTTTGAGAGGTTGTAATACTAGTTGTTATGCTTGTGGATGATGTTTGTGGGATAATTGATGTATTAATTGATATCTTTCATTTTCAGAAGGAGGGGCAAATAGAGGTAATGGAATAGAGATTAGATCAGGAGCAGAGACAGGCCATGTTGTTGCAGATTGCCCTACATTAGACAATAATTGATAGCCTTATGCAGTTTGAGATTCATTATGTTTAGTTTGTTTCTTTATACATTTTTTGAATTTTCAGTAGTTTATCTTTTTCTCATTTCTCATGTTTGTCATTCTGCCTTCCTGCACTTGAAATGGGTTGCATGACTATTGACTATACTGGGGGGGGGGCATCTTGCCAGAACTGTTGTAAGATGTCTTCTTAAGTGCCTGAAGTTCCCTGAACTGCTCAGAATCTTTCTGATGATGGCCTTGTGCCAAATATTTGAGAGGTGCTAATGGCTCCTATGTCTGGCTTTGTGTGTATGTGCCTATATATGTCTGTATGAGTGTCCATATGAGCACGGAACTCCATGTGTGGAGATAACTGACGCCACGGACAGAACGGCCCGTGTGTTGTGTTTGCACAGGTGCGATTTTTTTATGTATTACTTTAGCAACTGTGAGCAATAGTTGCACCTCTTCAATGTCCCAAGCTTAGCCTACATACTGTATGAATGTTGTGGCAGCACCATCACCAGCTCACAGGTAGTCACAGGGGCCTTCAGATTATACTTTAACCCCCCGACGGCCTTTTCCACCGGCAAAGAACTGGTTTGGGTTCTTTCTCCCACCTATGGGATGAACCAGAGGTGAGCTTTTCCACCGAGAACCGAGTTGGTTCCGAACCATAAAAGTTGGTGTGTGGCCGATTCGCAAGAACGAACCAAGGTTCCAAGAATGTTGCCATCCCATAGGCGGGAGAAAGAACCCAAACCGGTTCTTTGCCCATGGAAAAGGCCCCACAAGTGCTTTCATCCAAATGGGTTCTGGGAGAGTGCTTCACCAACAAATAAAGTACACAAATATGTTTGAATCAAGAGAAGAAACGCATCACAAATGAAAAGACATAGACTAATCCAAAGAACTTGTGTGTTTCTTTTTTTTTTAATTGATTTGTTTTTGGGCTTTTTATGCCTTTATTTTGATAGGATAGTAGACTGACAGGAAATGGGGAGAGAGACGGGGAATGACATGTGGCAAAGGTCGTCCGGATCGGGAATCGAACCGGTGACGCCAGCATAGCCTAGTATGTGGTATGCACCTTGACCACCAGGCCAACAGGCGCCCCCAGAACTTGTGTGTTTCTTGTGTCTGTCTCTGTGTATGTCTGCGAGCTGGATTGGGGAATATAGGTCATTATAGGCGGTGTTGTATTGGTCTGGTCACGCAGGTAGACGCTGGCCCGTATCTTTTCTGCAGGGTCATGCCTCTCACCCGCACGGACATGCAAACAACCCCCAACATCACACCTCGACAATGTTTACAAACGTGTTAGTGTCACAACAAGGTGATTTAACAAAGGAACGAGTCTGTATGCATATGAACCTGTTAACTCCTGTTAGTCCTGTAGAGCCTAGGTGTTAAGCGTGACGTCTACCAATACAACACTGATTATAGGAGAATGGAATGGAATGTGCAATATATTTCCAATAGCCGCAACAGTAGACTACATATTAATCATAATCAATAATTATCAATTAAAGATAAAATTAGTATTCTATTGAAACAGAAGAGCCTTTATAAAGTTGTGCCAGACTTTTTATTGTCACCAATTCATAAAAAGAAAGAAAAGGAACCAGATAGAGTTGGATAACATTTAACTACACAAGACATGGCACTTTAACAGGTAAAATATTGTTTTCCTAATTGAAAAAAAAAGAAAATACAGATGTCAAGCAGATGCTATAGGTTGCATGCTATCAAACGCATTATTTATATTTCATGGAGTGGTAATGTTACAATAACCCTGTCCTCTCATGCTGTCCTTGTCACCTTCCCCAGTGATTCCCTGAAGGCAAGTTTCAGCCACGGCCATCATCACAGCGCATGGGTCACAGTTGGCAGCAGGACGTCTGTCCTTCACATACGAACAGGCCCTCTGGCTTCGCTGACGTGACAATGGCCACTGCTGCTAGGAACTCATGCTGGAGGAGGAGGGTGTGTGACTGCTGCTAGGAACTCATGCTGGATGAGGAGGGTGTGTGACTGCCGGCGAGGAGGCGACATATGGTGTCCACGCCGCCATGTGGGTCTGTAGCTTCCTCAAGGAATGGGGCAGAATTTCATTGTTTACAGTATAAGCCCTCAGCATGCATGCTACTTTGTGCGTCAAGCACATGATATGATAAATAACTGCCAAGATGATGATATAACGCTGTTTGTGTGTGTGTGTGTGTGTGTGTGTGTGTGTGTGTGTGTGTGTGTGTGTGTGTGTGTGTGTGTGTGTGTGTGTGTGCGTGCGTGCGTGCGTGCGTGCGTGCGTGCGTGCGTGCGTGCGTGCGTGTGTGTGCGCGTGTGTGCGTGCGCGCGTGTGTGTGTGTGAGAGAGAGCACGCATTAGTCAGTACTTTCCTCAGTTTCCCTTCGACTCTCATCTTGTTGATGCTAAAGTTGTCTGGCAACCCAACGACTCCTCAACAAGTCCCCACGTGATGCAGAATGTAGCCTGCATGTCATCCTCTGGCGATCCCCCACTCAGTCCCTTCACAGGGACACACTCGGAGCTCCCGAGTCCCGCCGATCAGGTAACTTCACCAGGGACAGGGAGCCAGGTCACAGTGGGAATCAAAGGATAATACCTCACCATCATGCATTTAGGCATGAATGATAATCTCTTAATCCCAGCAGATCATGTGGACTTGTGTAAGTCAAGCATGAAACACAGTCATGCCATTATTAATTATCAGAGATGTTGATACTATCATTATAACATTCTAGAATGTCAGTACCCCTTACGATTGAGGTTTTACATTTACCAGACGTGACTGATAGGATATCCTTAATGTGAATCACTGTTGATGTTCGTTTCAGCCTGCTTGGAGTAGCAGATGGCTAGGATGTACCATCTCTGGTCATTGTATTGTCCTGTTTTGAAGCAAACCATCACTGCAGATATCTGTACACCTGTAGATTGTTATACATGTGTGGTGTTCCACTGAGAAATTAACCCATCAAATTGATATGTACAGCAGGAGGGCATTGCCTCAACATTGTGGAGCCACTGGTCCTTATACTCTATCATTGTTGTGACAAATAGAAATGCCCCTTCCATAGACTTTGTCAGCACCAACTCTACATTGAAGGCGTTGTGTAATACACACAGGAAAGATACCCTTTGTCTTGTCTAATACATATTATCATTCTCAGTCCATTTAAATGTGAAGTTATATTATATTGTTAGAACAAGTGTTAAATAGCTTTATAGTCTGATCATCGCTATGGTGTTTGGTCAGTAACAGGTGTCTCTCTGACTCTAAACAGAAAAATGCATTTTCAGGTCAGGATACCAATTGGAAGAAATAACTCACACAGGACACTGGATAAAAAAAGTGAAATTAGAAGTGATGACACAAAGCAGCGTGAAGATAAAATTGGAACTGGAACACTATAAAATTGGTACTCTCCTGATTGGAGGAAATTGGCAATCTATCTAAAAATTGATTTTCTGTATACTAAAGAGCTGGAGAGATAGGGAGACCGCTGCTATTAAATAAACACTCAGTTACTATCAGAATAAATAACTTCATTTTATGGTTCACTTTCTAGTTTTTTTTATGACGAAATTGTTTGCATGAATTACCTATAGCCTACTACCAGTAAGACTCCCTAATCAGGAGATAAGCGACCGTCAGGTCGTATACACAAACTTTAGAAGGCAATCGTAGCCAATCAGGAGGGAATATGGGAAATGGGACAGCTCCATGCTGATGACATGACTTTAGAGATACTGTGTACCGCTTTGCGTGATTTTAGGCCCAAATCTGTAGGAGCAGTGTCCAAAAATGTGTTTTGCAAAAATCGGCCTGATGGTGGCACTAGAAGAGCTTGAAGAGGGCCATGTGAGAAATGAGGGTGGAGGTTGTGATTTGCCATCCAAGGAGTGTGTGTGCAAAGTTTGGCATTGATAGGGCTAAGGGTGGCGGAGATAAGAGTAGGGACAAAAGTGTGACGTGACGTGATAATTCTAAAATCCACAATCTTTGACATTAATGTTGCTAAGCACTAGCCCTAGTAGTCGATGTCTGTATATGGATTTCTCTGGAACAACTGCTCAGACTACACAACATACACATTGTACACCTTATCCTACAATAGAACACATTAATAATATACTACTGCCTATATTAAAAATAACACTTTAAACCTCTTTCAACCTGGTGTCACTATTTTGGTCAGATTTCCAAATCTTCCAAATTGTCAACATTTCCAGAAATAACAAAAACAGCAGATCTACAAGATCACAGTGCATCGGGATGCAACACGAGGTGAGCTTGTAGATCTGCTATATTTTCACAATTCTTTATGCTCAATTAGGATGTGTTGATGTCTGCTCGCATAAAAAGTCTCAGCTGCTACTCCTTTAATTCCAGACAGCTACTGGTTTTACCTTGTAGATTCTCTCCAGTAACATCAATCCAAATGTAGGTCACCTGGCATTACCCGTCTCTGGGAAGAGACAGATAGTGCTGCCTGCCTGGCTACCTTGAAAATCCAGAGCTTGCAGGCAGAGCAGATAGGATGCTTTACTCAAAACACAGAACACAGATACAAGAGATCACTTGCAGCCAGGGTATTGGCTAACTGCAAATATGTACAATCTGTATTGATCGTGTTTATTGCTGTTTACTGCACTTGAAAGTATTTTGGTGTAGGCCTATTTATTTTGAACATAACAAAAACAAAACAAACATACTGCTTAAAAAAAAAAGAAGAAAAAAAAAGATTTGGAATTGTTCTCCACTACCCGCTAGCTTCAGAGTGGCTTGAAAATGATTATTCCTTACATACATTACTCAAAATTAAGGGATTATTCCCACAGTAAAACTAATCCTTAACTTTAGATTCTCTGTATTATACTCACTGTTCTCCACTACCCGCTAGCTTCAGAGAACATCATCCTGACCTCTTAACTGAACTCCAGCACCAATCCACTCTGATTTTCATAATCAACCACAGTGGGCCTGTTCTTCAGATCAAATGGCTACAGCTGTGGATAAAGGCAGCATTTGGCTCTGGGGCAGAGCAGAGCTGAGGTCACAGTATTAGTGGAAAACACTGGAATGCACTTTAGTAACACTTGATTTGTCTTTATTAAGGACAATAACCTTTTTCTAATAGTTTAGGTGAAACCACACTAGTATCAGAACCGTCACATTTTATTGTTGATTGACTGTCACGCTCTGACATCACACTCTGACATCACTGTGATCTGATGTCAGGGGAACCACACTAACATAATCCCTTTCATGCCCAATTGCCCATATATGGAGATCCCTGATGTCATCAATATTAACCCCATATCTGTGAATGCCAATATATACAGGTACATGTCAATCTAACCTATAGACTATACATGTCAGTCTAACCAGTATGGCTGGTTCTACAGACAGAGATTTCCATATATGGGCATAAAACGGATTCTGTTAGTGTGGTTTCCCAAACAGGACTTCACAGAGAGAGGAACACATTTCACTTTTTTGTTTTAGAACTTGTACTATTTTTGTGCATTGGCTTATTTGGGGCACATTGCAATTATTTCCATTTGAACACATCTTTTCCTAAAAAGTCAAAATGTAAAATAATCTCCAAACAGTCACTATACATGATTGTGTAATGTTTGAGGGTTGAAGTGTCACTCATATTCAGTCTTCAGTTGTACTGTGTTTGCCTTGACATATATACAGTACAGTGCATAAATACTAAATGTCAGTACAGTCCCTACTATTACTCACTGTATGCAGCAGGGAGCACCGATGGTCTCCAGAGCTGCATTCAGCACAAGCAGTCCCATCTCTCTAGGATACCCTGAGACAGGTCTGACAAATGCTGCTGCGCTTGTGTGTTCCGCTGCAGGCCACTCTAGGATGACCTCGTCAAACAGCTCTGAACGCCCCACCACGTTACATTCTTCCCTCAGTGTGCATATTTCACATCTCTCTCTCTCCCTCTGCAGGCTCTCGTTCAGGTCTCTCCGCAACTTTGCCTCTTTTGCCTTCTGTTCCTCCACTTTCAATGTGACCATCCTCAGCTGTTGCTGAAGGGCCTCCGCTTTCACTGTGACAAGCCTCAGCTGCTGCTGGAGGGTCTCTCTTTTCTTTCTCTCCTCTTTCTGGTTTTCCAGATCCCTCTCTTTCTCCCTTTTGCTCTTCTCCCGCTCGTTCCTGATCAGCTCCTCCCTTTGCCTCGCACTCTGCTCCTCCATCCTGCTCTGCTCCTCCATGACCTGGGTGAGTCCATTCAATTCGTTTTGCAAAGCTTCTCTCTTCACCTCCTCTCCCTGCCTGATGGTCTGCTCCCTCTCTAGCTGTTGAAGTTGCCATTGTCTCTCATTCTTTTCATGTTCTGCTCTGTCTCTCTGGATGATATTCTCCACCTCTCTCCTCATGCTCCCCTCCGTGTCTCGCTGCTCCTCGAGGGTTTTGATGACTTCTTCAAGTCGCACTCGCAATGTGTCCCTCTTTGTCTCCTCCTCCTTCCTTATCTCTGTGACTATCGCCATATCTTGGATCTGCCGCTCCTTCTCTATCTTGACATTGTCTTCCATCCTCTCTCTTTCGGCCGCCTCCTCCCTCCCTCTGGACAGTTTACTCTCCATCTCACGTTCCTTCTGTTGGTTTCTCTGCAGATCCTCCATCTGCCTGGTGCTCTTCTGCTGAGCCTTCTCTAGCTCCCTCTGGTACCACTCTCTCATTGCTTCCTTCCTTTCCCCCTTCTGAAGCTCCACATTCACAGGTTGCAGCCTCGTTTCCTGCTGTGGCACTTGGGCCACCTTCTCTTCTGGCTCGTCACACAGCTCTCGGAGCGTTTTGCAGGTGTAGAGGCTTCCTCTGTTGGCCTCTGATATGCTGTCCACCAAGTTCAGGAGCACGGCCACCTGGTCCTTGGTCTTTGAGGTATGGTTGCTGAAGTTGCAGTACCTCCCTCCACACTTGGCCACCAACTCAGCCAGGCCCTCAGACCACTGCATGGGGCAGTCCCTCACGGACATCCCCTCATCCAGACCGTCTCCATGGGTGAACACCACCACAGAGAACTCCAGAGCCCGGGGTCCCAGTGCCTGTTGAATAAGCCTCACAGCCTCCCTCTCTTCCTGGGTGAACCTCCCAATCTGGAGCACCAGGAGGAAAGCGTGCACGCCCGGAAAGAGGAGAGTAACACACCTCCTCAGCTCCCTCTGCACCTCCTTGGAGGTCTGCTGTCTGTCCACCGAGGCTGGTGTGTCCATGAGAGTGATGTGTCTGCCATGGAAATCGCCGCACGCTCTGAGGCACTGTTGGTTGATGGAGAAACTGCTGAACTTTGACTTGAAGGCCCTGCGACCCAGGATGGAGTTGGCGGTGGAGCTTTTCCCGGTTGTGGTCTTGCCCAGCAGCACTAGCCTGACTTCACTGGAAGAGACAGAGGAAGGCTCCTTCCTACCTGATAGACAGAGGTCAGTGGAGAACAGAGTGAGTGTAACGCACATACTGTAAAAACATCAGTGAAGGAAAGAAACAAGCACAAACAAACTAAATAACTTAACTGACCTTCAGCTGTAGAGGTGAATGAAGACTGCTTGTTGTTGGAAGACATGTTGCTTCTCCTTTCAGGTCTCTTCTGCTCTGATGGCAAACACAGCTGTGTAGCTCTCTATTTAGAGCAAATTCAAGAGTTGTGGGGGTGTGTCCGTGGGCAGTGGGCTCCAGGAGGCCCTCCTTTCCTGAACTGTGACCTTGATGATGTCAACATCATCAGTCTGGAAAACAGTGGTCCAATAATCTGTCTCTAAACCTCTCAGCAACATCATCCTATCAGTGAGTATACATACCATTAGAGAAGGGACATGGTTCCAATGTATGCAACAAAAAGCTTATCAGGTTAAACAAAATCGTTCTGAATTGTCATTGTGATCAAAGTCCATTCCTTTCATTGCTGTGTTGAGAATGATCCTATCAGCTGATCAATGAGACAGGCGGCCTGCATATATTTGCAGACAAACCAATCACTAATGAGTGACAAGTCTGTTAAAACAAAAGTGATTGATTTCTGTATACAAAAAAACAAACCTTTAATCATAGCTGTGTTTGCATCAACACAACACAGCTGCAATAACTGTTAATCAAGACCTAGTTAAGCAATGCACCACTCATGTAAACGAACGCTGATCAAAACTAGTCTGACTACAAACAAGTCTATGACCTTGTGTTTATTTTTTCTGGATGCAATTTTTATTTATGTGCCAAACATACATAATGGACCTGGATAGGCCTGTCACAATTAATATCGTTTAATAGCAATTATTTGAGATTTTCTGCATATTCGTAATAATCATTTCCATGTTGGAAAATATTTTCTAACATTTTTAAACACTTGTGATAATAGCAGATCTACAAGCTCAAAACGTGTTTTGAGCATGTAGATCTGCTATTCCTACTATTATTCCACTATGTTATTACATTTATGTAAGTTATTTGTCATATCTGCCCCGTGTGACTTTTGTTTATGAAGCCTAAAAGCCAAGCAGAATTTAGTTTAGTATCAAAACTGTCACATCTTGACCGTATCTGTCTGGGTAATGCTTCTCTTTCATTGTTGATTGACTGTCACGCTCTGACATCACGCTCTGACATCACTGTGATGTCAGGGAAACCACATTAACAGAATCCCTTTTATGCCCATACATGGAGATCCCTGATGTCATCAATATTAAGCCCATATCTGTGAATGCCAATATATATATATATACAGGTATGTCAATCTAAACTATAGACTAGTAAGACGCCTCAGGGCGACAAGCGACCTCGGCCTAAAGGGGCGAGGTCACGACATGTCTTGGCCATCTGGCCAGTGATGTATATCGGACCAGTTACCCATATGGAGATCTATGTACTGTATATGGAGATATGCTGTGAGACCCCAAACATGCTTAGCTCTAGTTATTTGTTATGTGAATATCCTATGACGTCTATCATATCTACATACAATCCCTTTTATGCCCATACATGGAGATCCCGGTCTGAACCAGCCAAACAGATATGAGCTGTCTTCCTCCATGGGCATTCCCATATGAAGTTAGATATGGGCTTAATATTGATAACATCAGGGATCTCCATATATGGGCATAGAGTGGTTCCCATGACATCACAACATACAATCCCTTTTATGCCCATACATGGAGATCCCTGTCTGAACCAGCCACACCACTGTGATGTCACCTGTTTATGCCCATATATGGAGATCCCTGCTCTGAGTATCTGACATCACTGTGATGTCACCTGTGATGTCACAGTGATGTGTCAGGGAAACCACAGTGTCATGCGTTATCCCTGCTCTGAGTATCTGACATCACTGCGATGTCACCTGTGATGTCACAGTGATGTGTCATGGGAACCACAGTGTCAGGCGTTACCCGCACGGACGTATACGGACAAGCTGTGACGGTTCTGACAGTAAACTGCGACCTATGGTCGCAACTATACATGTCAGTCTAACCAGTGTGGCTGGTTCTACAGACAGGGATCTCCAAATGGGCATAAAAGGGATTCTGTTAGTGTGGTTTCCCTAACAGGACTTGCCCATACATGTATATGGAGGACACATCAGCCACATACAATCCCTTTTATGCCCATGTATGGAGATCCCTGTCTGTAGAACCAGCCACACTGGTTAGACTGATATGTATAGTCTACTCTATAGGTTAGCTTTTCGCCCTTCGGCGTCTTACTAGTATTTATTCATAATGTTCCAATGTTCAACGACAGAAATTGTTGATCGCAATTATTTGAGCGATAGTCAATCGCCAAGTAAAATGTCATAATCGTGACAGCCCTAGACCAGGATGTATTATAATGAAAGGGTTTGTTCTTAGCTATAATGTAAAAGGCAACATCTGGTCCCTCCTGTTAGCTTGTTTGTTCATTCATTTTTTACTTTTTGCTTTTTCTGAGGCCTCTCAATCTCATTCCAGTTTAGCTTTGATCAGCCCAGCAATGGGAGAAGTCTGTTGTTATTAAGAGTAGTTTCTGACTTAATAATTACTTTCTATTAAGTTCTTTAATACTGTAATACTGTTATGCTCAGTATTGTTAAACCACATTCAACCTGTCATCCCTATTTTGGGCATGTCATTATAGGAAAAACCTTTATGAAATGTTCAGACACTTTCAAAAATGTTTCAAAAATATCACAGCTTGTAGATCTGCTAAGCCTACTGTATATACAGTAGGCTTTTCTTGGTAAAAAACAAACAAAACAAAACAAAAAATGAAATACATGTATAGGCTCTCATTGAAATTTGCACCCACAGAAACCTGAATATTGGAAGAAAAGGTGTTAAGGAATTAATGGGATTCATTCCATTCTAAAACCTGGAAAGGATTGTCTCATGAGGTTTTTATGGTCGATTAGTAACAAATGCTTTAACAAACACTTATATTTTACACATTCATATTTGTAAAATTCTGATTGTTTTGACATCCATTCCCTTATAATATATATTGCTCATAATATTGCAAATCTAGGAATGCCTGACATATTCAACTTTTACACTCACTGTAAGTGAGTGCATTAGTTAAATGCCCAAAATACATTGTAATGTAATCCCTATAGCTGGATGTCTGGCTGTTGGTCCGTTAATAATTGAGTCTATGCATGTTTAAGGCGCGGCTTGGATTGTCTTACTGCTCCCTCACATGTGCAAGGAACACCTGACATTAACTATTTAACAATGGTGATTTCCATAAGGCTTTGAGATATTTCTCTCTCTCTGTGTGTGTGTGTGTGTGTGTGTGTGTGTGTGTGTGTGTGTGTGTGTGTGTGTGTGTGTGTGTGTGTGTGTGTGTGTGTGTGTGTGTGTGTGTGTGTGTGTGTTTGTGTGTGTGTGTGTTAATCCATGTTACACATGAGTGTAAAATAGTGACAATGGCAAAACAAATAATTATCATAATCTCTGTAGATAAAGTTGACAATTCAGATTTATCATGATTCTGTACATACTGTACAAAGATTTGTGACATTACAGTACATTGGAACGGAGTCTTTATGTAACAAAAACGACTGCTGGTAAAGTCATCGCTGTAACAAAGCAGCCCACAAAGTGACACGTGTTCGTACGGATGCTGTTGGTTATGAGCATGTTGACTGTATAACAAAGGTGATGACGATGATGATGATGACATCAATATTGTCATTGTCATGACAATCAAGGCATTGCAAAGGCTCTCAGGTTGCCTTGCCGATGATAAGGATGCTCATGAGGAAGACCATGATGAAGAAAATCCACATGAAGAACCTGTCCATCACCTTGGCAATTTTCTTCCACTCCGCCCCCTTGGCATTGGTTGCCCTCTGCTCGCGGAAGCAGTTGGTGATGTACTGAATGTTCTTCACCACCTGTGGTACACACAAAACAAAAAAGTGGTTAAAGCAGGGGTCTTCCACAGGGGGTCCTCAGAGTTACTGCAGGGGGGCCGCCAAATCCTTGTGTGATAGGATCATTATTTTAAACAACTTGAACCCTCGCATCCCTATACTCTGAGGAGAAATTCAGCCAAAAATAGCAGATCTAAAAACTCTCAACGAGCTTGTAGATCGGGCTATTTTTGGCAAATAGGTTTGGTGTATAGGTAAAAAGAGCAGAACAAGCACAGAGTGAAAGGTCAAGTTTACTAAGTATCGACGATTTATTATTTTAAGTGGTTAAGTGTCAAACAAGTCTATGAATCTATCTATGAAATCGATGAGAATCTCCATCACGCATTTATACAATATGTAGAGGGGATCCCTGCTTCACATCTCTCTCTGCTAAGGGGTCGTTGGCCTGAAAACGTTGAAGACCCCTGGGTTAAAGAAATATTGTAAGAAAATTATTTTAGCAAATGGTGGAGACTCACCTTTTGGTGTTGCGGGCAGGGGCAGCTGCATGGGCAGGAAGGAATGTAGGGTTTCTCCGAGGCATACATCATCTGTTCCTTCAGCTGCTGAAGTTTCAGGGCCTGGTAGTTCAGCTCATCGTGTACGATGTGGTGGTAATGCCGCGTGGGCTCATGCTTTTCCTCGCACCCCTCAGCTCTGGCACTGCAGTTGTTGTGGTTGTTGTAGTGGTGGCTGTTGTTAGCATGGCCGTTTACCTGGTGGCGGTTGTCGTGATTGTGCTTGTGTCTGCCATGGTGATGCGGGCCGTGGCCGTTGCTGTACTGGTACTTGTCGTCCTGATGCCAGAGCGCGTCGTAGAAACCCTCGTGATGATAAGAGTTTGTGGCACCCATGGGCTCGTCGGAATAGACAGGGGCTTTCTTGCTCTCTGGTGTGGTGCAGTTCTCCCCTACCTCATACACAAAGAAGATCTTTGACATGTAGTCTATGATGATCACCTTGGCCCAGTAGGGGACCGGCTTGGCCTCAGCGCCACAGAAATGAATGTTCATGATGAAGATGGTGAGAGAGGTGGAGGCAGTGATCATGGTCATGGTGGCGATGTAATATTTCCCTGAAGCAGAGGAGATGAAAGAGAAGAGTCACATAATGGACAGCCTGGGATATAGGGCAGTACATACAATCAAACATATAATTTTCCAAACAACTCACTCACGCTCTAACGCTCTAACGCTCGCGCTTATCTACGTTTATCTATTCACTCGCTTCAGCAACTGATCCCAAAGTTCACATGGTATTGGCCATTAGCATTATACCAACGGTGACGGAGCCCGAATTTAATTTCTCCCAAATTAAAGCTGTTTATTAGCGTTTTCTACTGTCTGTTGCCAGGGTTACGGTCTGTTCCTCCAGGCCATGGGATCTGGAGCCCCACACACACACACAGCTCCCTCTCTCACAGTTAGGAATGTGCATTCTCTCAGGAATGCTCTCTCTCTCTCTCTATCTCTCTCTCTCTCTCTCTCTCTCTCTCTCTCTCTCTCTCTCTCTCTCTCTCTCACGCGCTTTCACCAGGTGCGTTTGATGTGTGTCTCATCTTCCAATGGGTAAATAAATATACACTCCTCCATGAGCTGCTCCTTACATTATGATGCTCTCACGCACGCACCAGTTACAGTAACTTTCCCCACAACCCACACTCTGCACATATTTTGGAGCACACATCTTTGAACGGGTAAGGTCTAGTATATATAAGTAAGTAGCTCGGTTAGTTAATGTTGCCTTATAATAAGTCATTGATAGAACTAGAAAGATTGCACTCAGTACATATCTACAACCAACACTTTGCAACTGTCAAGACGTTTCTTTCTGAGGTATGACGGATCATGTCATTTTATCCTTGCTCATGACTTTGACACGTGACCTTGTCCCTTTTGCCTTTACAATGTCATGTTATTTTACTAACACATAGATAAACAGTATGTGGTGAAAACATAACCCCTTTCAACAGCATTGTAGCCTACAAAGTATGAAATGGCTAGAGCTGAAGACGAATCGCTTTATTCGATTATGAAAAATCGATTCTAATTCGAAAATCCATTCGTTGCTACAGTATATAACATTTGTTTTTTAAACATTTAAATGCACACTTCTTCATTATTCAATTAATAGAAAAACGTATCGATTGAATGAGCATTGATCGTTGCAGTCCTATACCGAAATGTCAGAATTGCCCAACATTGACAGAGAGCTAGAAGGTGCTTGTGCTCACCTATATAGGGCACGTTCTCAGAGGGCGGCATGCTCTCAGCCACCATCAGCTGGAACACGGTGAGCGCCAGGAGCACGGTCACCCCCAGGGAGACCTTCTCCCCGGAGTCGGCCGGCAGGTAGAAGCCCAGCGGGGCCAGGAAGGAGATGAGGAAGCAAGGCAGGAGAAGGTTGAAGATGTAGAAGGCAGAGCGTCGCTTCAGCAGCAGCGTGTAGGTGATGTCGGGGTACGGGTCCGCGCAGCAGCCGTACTGTTTGACGTTTCTGACCGCTGGCATGCCGTGGCATTCCCACTCCACATTCTCCACAAAGTCTGACAGGTCGCCACTGTCCGAGCCCAAGAGGATGTCCACCTGGGACCGTAACATACAGAACAGCATGTTATTATTGCGACCGTAGGTCGCAGTTAACTATGAAAACCGGCATATATTTTCCGTATCTCTGTCACGCCTGACACTGTGGTTCCCCTGACACATCACTGTGACATCATGCTCTGACATAACGCTCTAGCTTCACTGGGATGTCACACTAACAGAATCCCTTATTTTATGCCCATGGAGTTCCCTGATGTCATCAAGATTAAGCCCATATCTAACAGGACTTTATATGGGAATGCCCATATATGGAGGCCACATCGGCCACATACTGTACCACACTAACGGGTGGTTCTACAGACAGGAATCTCCATGTATGAACATAAAAGGGTATGATGTCAGATGTCATAGACAAGATAGGACTTTCACATAACGAATAACTAAGTAAGCATGTTTGGGCTTTTACCGCATATTTCTCCATTACAGTGGATCTCCATACCGGTATATGGGTACCAGGGGTCTCCATATATGGGTAACTGGTCCGATATACATCACCAGCCAGATGGCCAAGAATTTGCATGTCGCCCTGAGGCGTCTTACTAGTATACTGTAATGAAACACAGAT
The DNA here is from genome assembly GCF_963921795.1 of Nannobrachium achirus. NCBI lineage: Eukaryota > Metazoa > Chordata > Actinopteri > Myctophiformes > Myctophidae > Nannobrachium > Nannobrachium achirus. The sequence goes on from NC_137812.1 coordinate 42,931,986, forward strand.
TCTTGCAGCAAATAATCTGTTATGTATGCTTGCATGGCCTGAACCAACTCAATTCAACCAATAATATGACACGCATCCAGTGATCCATCTTCAAAGTTTGATTATAAATGTTCTTTATGACACACCCACCTTTCAACGTTAAAATCAAATTCCTTCTAATGTTATGTCCCACCTGCCTTTCGTGATTCACTCACAAATACATCACAAAGTTAGAAGTTAGACACTCTTGAAATGTCATTTCATCTCGTAAGCAAAGGGGCACAAGGGACAAGACAAAAAACTGACTGACAGGGAAGGACAAAACACAAAACACAGAGTTAAAGGAAGTACAAAGGCAGGACAAGGGGACACAAAAAAGGACTGACAACAACAGACACAATAAAAAAAAAACAGATCAACAGAAGGACTAAGTATATCATACAAGATAGCATTGGGAAGGGAAACAAATACAAACTAACTGATTGGGAGACACAGACAGACAGACAGACAGACAGACAGACAGACAGACAGACAGACATGCAGTAAGACAGACAGACAGACAGACAGACAGACAGACAGACAGACAGACAGACAGACAGACAGACAGACAGACCATCAAACTGGCAAGTGAACAGACAGATTGGTAGACAGTTAGGTAGACGAATCAAAAGGTAAGAGCGAATGAGCAGGGAGTAGTACAACAAACGAACAGACTAACTAGCAAACAAACAGACACAACTAGGCAGGGCTGTCACCCGGCTAGTTGGCCCGAAGGATGGCATGTTTCAGAGCGGAACCGAGTGGAGATGGGAGCGCTAGATGTCCGGTGTAAGAGAAGGCCAGTAGTGACCTTGGAACAGGAGGGCTGACATACAGGGAAACGGGTGCTAATGGCCTGGGGTACTGGTGAAATAGTGGTGCTATGCACACTTGCACAGACTCAGACTGTCTGGTTAAGGGACAGAGACCGACCTCTGGAGTAGTCGACTTTAGTGGTGACGACCGATGGCAATTCAGAATGTTTAGAATGTTCAGATTCAATAGCGTGTCAGCAGGGAGCGCTGGGCTTCAGTGGAGGTTCAGTGGTGTCAGGCAGGAACAAGGTGTGCTGGTGACGACGGGAGCGTTTATTTCGATTTGTATTGATTGAATACTTTATTAGTCCGAAATGTAGGCCTAAACAGTGTTGTGGCTGTTGGTGTTGGTGAATGGACCTCTTGCGTGGAACTGATTGGGCGCTGGGAGGAGTAGCTGACAGTGTACGTTCTAACAGCTGAACAGACTCGGTCACATGTGGGACACACCCTGATGATTGCTTGTTAGGCGTTGTTGGTGGCTGGAGCGCAGGACCGGACAAGCACAGTAGCAACACTACCGTCTTTGGTAGTGTTGCTACTGTGCTTGTCCGGTTTTCTTGGGCTGGACCCGGCTCTGAATAGACTGGAAGTTGACTCCAGAGCTGACTCCAGAGATAGGTAGACTTCCGTGGGGCAGGTTGTCGCTCTGCTGGGTCCAATGACTGGCCAGACTGTATTGTCATGAAGTATTTTTGAATAGCCTAAATACAAAATAGGGCTTAACTGATTATCATTTTCCTGGGGACCCCCTGGAACTCCCTCAAGGACCCTTGTGTGGGTACCAGAAGGACCCCACTTCGAGAATCAATGAGTTGTATAGTGTAACTAACAGCTGTTTCAATTTTCAGTTACATTTTGTTAATAAATCAAGTGTAAATTTGGCTTAAAGTCATATGAATATATTCCCCCCCAAAATTAACAGTTGTCAAGAAAGATGCAAATGTGTTATGACAATACAAGATCCTTGGCATTGTACCTGGTTGCCATTGTAGGTCCAGGAGCCAAAGGTGAGGTTGCACGACTGCCAGTCAAAGGGGAAGTAAGACACATCCACCACACAGGCGCTTTTGGTGATGGCTGGAGAGTCCCAGGTGATCTCCCCATCGTAACGTAACTTCACGTTGGTATCTGCTGTCCCTGATGACTCTTCATCTGCTCTGTACACAACACACAGCAAGGTACATGTGGAGAAATTCATTTGTTACTTTATTTATTTGACTATTACTGCTACATTTTTGAAATTATATCCTCAGTCTCCCTGAGTTTAATATTTATTGTGGGCTCGCTTGAGCCAGCACACAATATATTTGTCCACAATTTATATTTATTTATTCTTCACCTTTTTTTGGCATCCTACTTCTTCCATATTTTTTGAGCTAAAGATCCATGTACTGTATATGGAGATATGCTGTGAGACCCCAAACATGCTTACTTAGTTGAAAGTCCTATGACGTCTATGCCATTGACATCATTACATACAATCCCTTTTATGCCCAAATATGGAGATCCCTGTCTGTAGAACCAGCCACGCTGTCTTGGCCATATGGATATATATATATATATTAGTGTCCGACCGATAGACTTTTTTGTGAACCGATACGATACGTAGGGGGCCCCATCACTGATATAGATATAAAATGTTTTTGAAAAAAAAAAAATTAAAAAAAAAAAAAAAAAAAAAAAAAAATGGCTGCCAACTCGGGAAACTTGGGCGGGGGCAGCAAATGAGTTATTATTATTATTATATTTTTACACACAATCCAGGAGCATTGACAGACCTGACACACACACACAATCCAGGCCATTGACAGGCCTGACAAGGCTCGGCTGACAGAAACACAGTACGTTGTCAATTCACCATACAGTAACGGAGGAGGGGAGCGCACTTTTTATGATCTATATACCAGTTTGCTTGTATCTCTCGCATAAGTCTGGCAACACTAACACTCTTCCTTCCACTGTCCACAGTGTTGCTAATGGCTAACGCTAGCTCCGGTAGTGGCACTAAACCTCCCGGAAATCCCGGCCGCTCCCGCAAATGCTTGCCATATCCGGCTGGATCCGGTCTAAGCCTAAATGGTTCCGCCGCCGTGCAGAACCGTTTTTAACAGTTTTTAACAATTTTTAACCATTTTTAACCGTAGAAAAATTTGTAAAATCCGAGAAAAAACATATTTTTCAACCAATATATCGGTCGGACACTAATATATATATATATGGGATATACATGACTGGCCAGATGGCCAAGACATTGCGTGACCTCGCCATGAGGCGTCTTATAGTGCTTTTAACTTAGATTACCAGTAGGCCTACATAGATTCCCAGTCCCATAGAAGGTGCTCATTCTGTTGTGACTGGAATCTCTTTAATATCTTTTAGTTTATCTGCACAGGGAGATGCTATGGGGAAGCAGCCTAGTTGTGTAGTTGGATGATTGTTTAGAACATAGTGTGCACCTTGGGTGGGTTGCTATTGTTGTGTGGTTGGTTTTTCCACTGTTACTGTTTGTGACAATTTAAAAATAGCCGATCTACAATCTCTCAGTGCTTGGAATCACAATGTGTTGTTGGCTTGTAGATCTGCTATTCTCAGCAAAGATATTTGGTGTAGAGGGGAAAAATGATGTGCCTAGTACTGTATATGCCCCTGAAGGACTCCGGTCAGTGACGCATACTTAGAGCACTATTTAATACTTTATCCAACAATGGTGTCACAAGTTTTGTTTCTTTCATTCACTATCTTTATCTTCCTCAGTCTTTCTTTTACTGACTTGTTGTATAGGACGATATCTGGCCTCCAGACCATGTCACTGGGGATGCGGATCACCTCTAGTCCATCATAGTCTTCCTTGTCCCAACTCAGATAGGCATCATGCCATGTCTGTCTAATCCACAGATAGGTGGTCAGCACTTGGTTCCTCTCATCCTACTCGTACACAGAGACACACACACACACAAACCGACGCATAGACAACAAATAAACATGCTCATCAAATACTGATATACACAGTATGTGTGTGGTTGTATTCATGTGTGTGTGTGTGTGTGTGTGTGTGTGTGTGTGTGTGTGTGTGTGTGTGTGTGTGTGTGTGTGTGTGTGTGTGTGTGTGTGTGTGTGTGTGTGCGCGCGTGTGCGTGTGCGTGTGCGTGTGTGTGTGTGTGTGTGTGTGTGTGTTCCTATTCGTGCAAATAGTAAATAAGTAAACCAGTAAGACTCCCTAATCGGGAGATAAGCAACCGCCAGGTCGCAGCGTGATTTTAGGCCAAAATGTGTAGGAGCAGTGTCCAAAAATATGTTTGAAAAAATCAGCCTGATGGTGGCGCTATATGGGACAGATCCATGTTAACACTTTGCAAGCCACGGGGAGCCCCTTAATATTAAAACCGGAATATACCGGACATCTGAGTAAGGATGTCTCAGCCGCGCCATCTTTTACCGTACTGGGTCATTAAAAACGAAATAAATGATTTTTATGAACCGGAAGTGACGTCAGGTCCATTCCCTGCAGAGGCTTCCTAGCAGCTGTCTGTTTACTGTTTAGACGATAGCATAGCAGAGAAGACGCTCGGCCAAAACCGCCACTCTATGTCAATGGAGATCCAGATATTCATGGTGAGCAAACGACCGGGGGATAAAAAATAAAAATAAAAACAACGGCGACGTCCAAGAAGGAGGGGTGGCAGGCTCATGTTTATAAACATAATATTATGTCTCAGATCATAATATAAATTTCACGGCTAATCTATCAACAAGCCTTTCTATTTCGGGTAGCAAAGTGTTAATGAGATGAGTGTAGACATACTGTGTACCGATTTGCGTGATTTTAGGGCAAAATCTGTAGGAGCAGTGTCCAAAAATGTGTTTTAAAAAATCAGCCTGAAAGTGGTGCTATATGGGACAGATCCATGTTGATGACATGAGTGTAGAGCAAGTGTGTACCGAATACCGATTTGCGTGATTTTAGGGCAAAATTCATAGGAGCAGTGTCCAAAAATGTGTTTTGCAAGAATCGGCCTCATGGTGGTGCTAGAAGAGGGCCATGTGAGAATTGCTGCGTGGATGGAATTGTGGTTTGGCAGGCAAGGAGTGTGTGTGCAAAATTTGGCATGGATCGGGGCAACGGTTGCGGAGATATGAGCAGGGAAAAAGTGTGACGTGTGACAGACAGACTGACGGACTGACGGACAGCTGGTCGAGGTTTTGATAGTAACTGCGACCTGACAGTCGCAATAAAACTAGTAAGACGCCTAAGGGCGAAGGCGACCAAGGTCACTTTTCTAACCTATATACTTACATGATGTCAGTGTGGCTGTTTCTACAGACAGGGATCTCCATATATGGGCATAACATGTGGCCTCCATATATATGAGCATTCCCATATGAAGTCCTGTTAGGGGAACCACACTTTTATGCCCATATATGGAGATCCCTGTCTGTAGAACCAGCCACACTGGTTAGACTGACATGTATAGTCTACTCTATAGGTTAGACTGACATGTATATATATTGGCATTCACAGATATGGGCTTAATATTGATGACATCAGGGATCTCCATAAATGGGCATAAAAGGGATTATGTTAGTGTGGTTCCCCTGACATCACAGTGATGTCAGAACATGATGTCAGAGCATGACAGTCAATCAACAATAAAAGATCAAAGGTTTACAGAGACAGAGAGATACGGTCATGATGTGACGGTTCTCATACTAAACTGCGGCCTACGTTCACAAAAAATTCAAAAGTCAGCTACCTGCCAGTTGCATAAGAATAGGAACTGTTGCATGGTGACCTACAAGTGGGAATGGGATGTCTTAGGCTTGTTTTCTCAAATCCACAGTGACTTCAGTGACCTCTAGTGGTCCAAATGGGAACTAACGGTTGTACTGTGAGCCACACACAAGTAGCCCCCCGAAGTATTATCATTTGACCTTATCAGAACTGTATTCTATATAGGGCTACTTGTGATATGCACTATCTATCTACAGTAGGCCTATCTCTTTTGTATTTCTACTTTGATCTGTGACATTCAGTGGCACTAAGGTGCATAACGATGTCCTCAACTCACCATGTCTTTTATCTGTGACAGTGTGATCTGCAGTGTGACGTTGAGGCTTTCGTCTGTGTCTTCTACAGGTCTCAGAGCGTTGGAGTAGCCGTCCATCAGATCATTCAAAAGCTTCTTGGCATAATGACCCTTGGCACCATGGGAAACTGAGAGAAAGAAAGAGAGAGAGAGAGAGAGAGAGAGAGAGAGAGAGAGAGAGAGAGAGAGAGAGAGAGAGAGAGAGAGAGAGAGAGAGAGAGAAGCAGTGGAAGGTATCAAAGAGAGGGGAGAGAGAATGACAAATAGCAAGGAAGGGGGAGGGAAGATCAGTACACCAACACTGTTAGACAGGAACTGTGGAGAAATAAAAAACAACCCAACCATTTATGTAGGGCAGGTTTCGTAGAGAAATACATCAGTCAAGAGGATCAATACACAAGCAACAAGAAAATGAGACAGGCAGGTCAGGGGTCAGCACAGAACAGCGTTAGTGTTCAAATGCCAGCTCACATAACAGCCCTACCTCTGTCAATCACGTAGTGTACACATCAAATATATCCAACATGGAGAACTGACCTTGTACAAACAGGCTGATCCACAGCATCAGGGCAGCCTTCCTCATTTTCAACCCGTCACAATCTCACGGATCAATTATTCAATAAACCAGCCACCAAGACGGTCCCGGGTCCCGATCCAGACTGTCACTTTACATCATGTTCATATTCCATCATGTTCAGGGACTCTGAACGCACGCTACGACCACGATGAATTCTACAAAACTAACATCCTGTCACAAGCTCTGGATGCTTCAGTAGCTGTTAGTCGCCGTTGTCTGTGTGATCGTTGCCCTGGAACTGGACCTGAGGCTATCACACACTCACTCACACACACACACTCACACACACACACACACACACACACACACACACACACACACACACACACACACACACACACACACACACACACACACACACACACACAGGTACACCTCAGTATCACATAACACATAGGGGATGGGTGAAATTTGATTCCTGCAGCCCAGTAGGCCTATACATGACTTGAACTAACCGTATAAATACACGCACGCACGCACGCACGCACGCACGCACGCACGCACGCACGCACGCACACACACACACACACACACACACACACACACACACACACACACACACAGCACCTTACTGCGTTACACAGCCAATAGACGGCTGTCAGTCACATATTCAAAGGCAGGCTGTGAACCGTGGCTCATGCAGGTCAACAAGGCTGCAACAACACGTGTGTCGCAGAACATGCTACCCAGCGAGAACAAAATACACACTGATTCAGATTTCACACTGTAGATAGGGAAGATCGCTGTAAGGCCAGTAAGGGAGTTATAATGACTGTAGACCAGCTGGAGTGGATTTCACTCTGTCCCTGTCTGTTGGTTTTTTAAGAGGTCAGTAACCAGAGAGGAGGGACAAACAGACGAGAAACCTATAGGTCCATTGAATCAGCCACTGTGCATTGCTAAATCATCACGGTTCATTTAACCACTTTCAACCTGGTGTCCTGTGCTACACTGTGAAAAGGAATACAGGGAAACATGTTATTTCTGGTGTAAAATAATATATAGATATGCGGTATCTTGCACATTTGTCATGTTGATGTGACTACTATATTGTGACTGCTTGCTGTTTTTGTATAAATATAAGTACTGTTACTATTGCTATAGTGTGTCTGATAGCATGTACACGTGTTTTTCTGCAGTTACATGGCTATGCCTTAATGCACATGTAGGCCTATGCCTCGTGCCTCATTGCACATTTATATAGGCTATATGTTGTTTACCTTTTTTCCCTCCCTGCCCTTATTATGCTATGCTGATGTGGATACTTCTGAAGGCTTTTACATAGTTTTCTTTTTATTATCACTAGTAAGACGCCCTAAGGGCGAGAAGCGTGAATGCATCCGCCTGGGTGACAGCAGACTGCTGGGCAAGCGCTGGCGATTTGGCATGGGATCAACTTTGACCCAAAATAATTTGATCTGATGGTCAAGATTCAATTCATCCCCTGAGCAAGCAGGGGAGGCTCTATTAACTCAATGGTAAAAATGTCAGGAAACCTGGGGTAGAAGAGGAAAGTTACACAGTGCCATTTTAACACTGAGGAGTTTGCAGTGTGTAGCCTATTAATGTACTAATTGTAACACACTGATTCACAACAGCATTTCAATTGTGAGGTTTGGTGACTGATACCTGGTCTTTTTCTCAAATTAATTAATAATTAAATGTACATTTCAGAGCAATTCAATGTTTTTTTGTTAATTTACTTTATATTGTTACACATTTGTGCATGCTTTACAACATTAGTCTACATAGGTCTCAAACATAAGATAAGATAACTTTATTCTCCATCAAATTTTGCATAAAATGGAAATTTGTCTTTGGCACACAGGCAGTCAGTATAACAATAAAATATACATAGAATACACAAATAAAATAAAAAACTATATAAAATGCATCCCATAACATGGCAGCAGTGATCAAGGGCTGTAGGGGTTGGAACTATTTAAAAAAAAAAATCGTATTTAAAACTTCCACTGCAGTTGGCATGAATGATGTCTTGTAACCTTTCTTTTTTGCTAGAGGTACTTTAAGCCTCCTGTCTGATGGTAACAGCTCAAATGAGGCGTGAAGAAACAAACATTTATTTGTTTAATTTACTTAAATTATTTTTTTATTATTCAAGATTTCTAGATAACACCCAAAGACATACAAACATGTTAAGGGGGACATTTAAAACAGAACCAAACAAGTGATGAAAAAGCTAAAAACATAAGACAACAGACAAACATCAGTGAGGTACGAGCAGCAGGAAGACAGTTACCCAAACTGGGTTAGCAATTTATCAGAGAAAACTAAACAAAATAACCTTTCCACTCATTAAAACATTCACAGCACCTAATACTTTTTTGGAGTTGTGTTAATTAATCACCACTACATTTTCTTTTTCTTTTTTAAGATTAAAGCATATTCAAGAATTTGTAAGGATATTTAGATTTTACCTGCTGTAGAATATTTGGAATTCGTTTTTTTTCTTCTGACCCCACAATTTTCCACACATAGTAAAAGATAACCCCCCATAATCCAGGTTATTGTACAACCTGGATTAAGTAGAATGGCTGATTGGTATGAAGCTTAAGCTTAGGTCAGTGATGGTCTTGGAGATGTCAGTGCCTAAAATAGCCTATAGAAGAAGGCCTAGCAGGACCTTGTGTGAGAGCGTTGATTGTAGCTTGCCTTTTGCCATTTATCTCATCGCTCAGGAAAATATTAGAAACCAGACACAGACAGCTGTCTTCCCCACAACAGAATGAGAAAAATATACAGCAGAATCTGGAGAATTAATTTACTGTAAACCGACCATCGTGGGTTTAATTCGGATTCTGTAGGCCTATACTGTATATGATTGGGAGAGACAACTGCCCAATACAGAGGAGAGGACAAAGATAGAGAAAGTGACATTTGAGATTCATAAAATAAATAAAACAAGAGCAATCCCAGATGTTGGCATATTGGTGTGCATTTAGCCCATCTGTTTGATTTGATGGAAATTCTGACTGTCCTTGACATATATTCTATTATGTTCAGCTTCAGTATAGAAGTTAATAAATATTGATGGTCACTAACAGGATATCTCCAATAAAATGTTTTGTCAATTTATGTAATAATTGTACATCTACACTACCACAACCACTGAACCCAAGCAGTTTGCAGTATTTACTGGAGACTGTTCAACATGAAACCATACCCATTAGTGAATTGTTACATCTGGGAGGTTTTAAATTCTAACTTAATTTATTAACTAACTTAATTTATTAACGCATTTATGAAAGGTACCAATACACACTCCATAAACATACCAATTTAATAAAAACATTTTGACAAGTGTCATTGATTTATTGATTTAAAATTATTGATTTAATTGATTTCGCTGTTTTGAATTGGAATTTGGTTGGAATTGTTGCCTACCGTACATGTATTTTTTCAATATTTGTAGTAAATTCTCTTAAAGAAATATAAGTGTTGTCATCACAAGACTAAACTACCCAAGAGACCCGACACAGTCAAAATGAAGTAAACTTTATCGAACAATGACAATGATATGCGTTATATTGTTTTTTAGGTATTGTGCAATGTGACTGAGACTTTAGTGTGTCACTATCTTTCTGTGGTCTTGAGCTCCACAGGTGTTTCCTGTGTGTGTGTGTGTGTGTGTGTGTGTGTGTGTGTGTGTGTGTGTGTGTGTGTGTGTGTGTGTGTGTGCGTGCGTGCGCGCGCGCGTGTGTGTGTGTGTGTGTGTGTGTGTGTGTGTGTGTGTGTGTGTGTGAGAGAGAGAGAGAGAGAGAGAGAGAGAGAGAGAAAGCAATGTGAAAATGAGAGAAATCACTGAGAGAGCATGTTGTAATGTTAGATTGAATGTACAACTGTACATTGCTGTTAAAAACAGGAAAACTGGCTATTGTTTGTTTGTTGATATGGTCTTGACGTTCCATGTAATTGTCTTTTTTTTATTGTCTGTGTTTTGTATGTAGTGTCTATATGTCTTATTGTTTTAATGTTCAATATATTAACATACATATTACATACATATTCTGTACATTCTGAAAAATTTCAATAAATATATTGTTAAAAAAAAAAAAACAGGAAAACTGGAATTTCAAATAAACATTGTACACATTTGGAAATTGGTGGTTGACAGTTTTAGTGTTTGCTGTTTTAAATCCAACCTGCCCGAAACCTTCAGAATTCATCCAGTAAATAAAGTTTTGTGATATCAGGATTGGAATAAGTCCACCATGGTGGATTATAGGGATGATCTGTTCATTTATTGTTTTGGGTCCAATCCCTATCACCAATGTTTTACCTCACAATCGTCCAATATTGATCTTGTGCATAAGTAAACTAGTCAATACAGTAGGCCTACATAATGTAGAACTAGCAACTTCCTCCACTCGTGATGTAATGGTCCTTCATACCTGGACAGCTCTTTTGCAGCAGCTGTGGAGTTTATTTATTATTAAAAAGAAAGAAACTGATATTGTCTAGATATGAAGCACTATGTAAATATCACAAGTTGTCCCTTGTTTTGTCCCATGTTGCCCTATGTTACGTAAGTACAGTTTGCTGTGCTTTGCTCTCTATCTCTCTCTCTCTCTCTCTGTGTGTGTGTGTGTGTGTGTGTGTGTGTGTGTGTGTGTGTGTGTGTGTGTGTGTGTGTGTGTGTGTGTGTGTGTGTGTGTGTGTGTTCTGCTGGTGTTAAGTGTGAAAGACGAGAGAGAGAGAGGGAGAGAGAGATGGGGGTTGAGGGGTGTTCAGAGGGAGCGGGGTAGAGAGGAAGAGACACACACACAGGTACTGTCAGTGTGGGTTAGAGCTCTAAGAAGTGTAACACTAGAGACGAGAGAGCGCTGACCACAATATGTGTTCTCAGCAATATGTGTTTTACCTTCAGTTTTCTTCCTTTTTTAACATCAAAAAGAGCACTGTTGTAAAAGATATCAAAGGCAAACAGTGGGTCTTGGATACATTCATACATAAACATTGCTGTTACATTGTGATGTAAATTGTAAAATAGATAATTTGAAAGTCCCACTGCTAAGCTGGTGTTTTAGCTTCTTTTATTCTCTTCATTGTACAATTCATTTATACTTTTACAATATGTCTGTTTCCCAAAGTGTACAGATAGGCACACAAAACCTAGCTGTGTCACTTGATTGTTAACTTCTTCCGTTTATACACTGTGTGTGAGCGTGTGTGTGAGTTTGTTTGCATGCATGTATGAAAGTGTTTTTTTAATGACTTAGTGGAACTGGATGGTCAAGTAAAGTGAATAAATGAGTGACTCTATTGAATGACTGTATTGTGTACAATCCTGTTTTACAAATGTGTGTGTTTGTGTGTGTGTGTGTGTGTGTGTGTGTGTGTGTGTTGGGATGGGATGTGGTTAGCTGGTTTTCAGCGAATCCTTGATATGCCTGCATTGTCTCTCATCCTGAGTGCCTCCAACAACCACATGAGATGAAGTCAACAGGAGGAAAGAGCGGGAGAAAAAACTGTATCTTTCTGTCTCTATTATCACCTCACAATGACTTTGTCAAACATTTCTCTCTCTGACTTTGTTGCACTGTATTTCACATACACAAAACTATATTAGAAAGGCGTATGAAGATGTAAATGAAACTATAATATATATAAATAATTCAAACAATAAATGGAAACTTGATGATTTATACATGACACTATACATTCTTTACATTTGTTAAAAGGAATATATAATTCCTTGCCCATAATGTACAAAAATGTACATTTTGTTTTAAATGGAGTTAATAAAGAAATGTACAAAAGGAAGAAAAGATTACTAACAATAAAAACTAAAGTAACTCTTAATTAAAATGGATTTAAATTATCTTTAATAATAATGTATTTAAACGTGTCCAAGAGAAACATAACTAGAACTTGTATTGTTTACGGTCATAATAATGAGTTCATACTTAATTAATTAAAGGCTGAATGTCTATCTGGCCCAGTCCAGACCCAATCCACACCATCTCCCACTACGGTTGCCACAGCATATACCCTTAGTGTTTATGAATGCTTCCAGTTGTCTAAAATGTCCATGTTGTCATCAGCTCTTTTCATTATCATTACAATTCTTTATTTGATTTGAAAATATATATTTTTTCTTTAACAAAATTACCAGTCCAGATGTTTCATATTATTTATGAAAGTTGTATTTAAAAATAATAATAATATATATATATATATATATATATATATATATATATATATATATATATATATATATATATATATATATATATATATATTGGACTGTGATTCAATCGCTGATGAAGTTATGTTAATTAATATGACTTTTAGGATATTTGGGACTTAATTATATTCTTTATTCAGAAAATCAATAGACAGATACATATATAATATAATATTATTTTTTGGTGTTTACCCGCAGACAATATATAAGTTATAGCACTCTTACACCTTTTACTGTTTAACAGTTAGCTAAATTATTGTTCTTGCCTCACATTTTCTAAATGATTCATTATTTATATCAATTAATAATGCGTCTTATCCAGAGAAAAGTCACTCACTATATTACACTTGACTCCCTATGGTACAAACACTTATATTATGTACTGTATACGGCAAAAACAGTGTATTATGAAACAGTACAGTAGTTATTTTATTTAATTCGTTCATAGATAGTTTCTACTACTAATCAATAAACAAACCATAATTATTTTAACAATCAAGTAAATAAATGTTTTAACTAAAAAACTAGAAAAAAAGAAAAAGCCCTCTTCTTCCAAACATTGTCTCGTGGAAGTCAGAGACAGCTATATCTATTTGCAATTTGGACCTTTGTGACAAAATATGGACATATTCAATACCTTTGGGAGAACTAAACTGATAGCTGGACCATATTATATGTTATAGAGGTAACTGTAGCTGTACACCCTAGCAAAATATATATTTTTTTATTGTCTGTTTTACTGTATATATAAATTACAAATCCGTTACAGCAGTTCATCGACAAACCTACTCTGGCACGGACCCTGCGGTCCTCTCTGTCCCCAGTGCAAAAAAGTGGACCTTCGGGGCCACTGCCTTCGGTGTGACAGCCCCCACCCTGGGATACACAAAACAGTGGAACTCTCTGCCATTGGAGATTCACCATGCCCGAACGTTGACTCTTTAAGGCTGCCTTGAAGAGACACTTATTCACTCAGGCTTATGGCACTTAGTTTTTGTTTAGTTGTTTGTATAGGATTTTTGTAAAGCACCTCGGGTTTTTGAAAGACGCTATAATGCAAGTTATTATTATTATTATTAAATAAGCTTTCTGTCCAACCCAGCAGAGATACATGGCTGGTTCATTTCAAAATCACATTGTGATAGCACTACCACTCCACCTCCATGCAGTATGTGGACCTGTTAATCAGTCACTGTTATTTTACAAATCACTCAGATGGATATTCCATTAGAACCCATATTCCCCACCAGTCATTTTAGAAGTCGTTGGTCAAAACATGGTACACTGATTAACGTTGAACCTCCTTTCCCGTTTCCTGGCGTGGTTTATGGCTGCCCGGACAGCAGACTCAAAAACCTGCTGCACGCCGCGGTTGCTTAGGGAGGAGCACTCCATGTAGCCTTTGGCCCGCAGATCTCGGGCCACACGTTTCCCTTGTTCTGCCGAGATGCATTGGCCTCGGTGTGGTTCCATCTCCCGCAGGTCTGTTTGCGTCGCCACAACCAGCACCGGTGTGTTCGGCAAGTTCTCCCGGACCTCAGCGATCCACTTGTGTTGCACGTTGGCCAGGGAGTTGGGGTTGGCCACGGAGTAGCAGATGAGCACCACGTCAGCCTGCTGGTAGGACAGGGGTCTGATCTGTCGGAATGTGTCGTTGCCTGCCGTGTCCCACAGCCCAAGGCTGATCTGGACCCCGTCCATATAAACCTCAACCCCTGTGTTCTCGTACACTGTGGGCTTGTAGTTTTCTGGAAAGGTCTCTGACGTGAATCGCACCAAGAGGGCTGTCTTACCCACCGCGCTGTCCCCTACTAGGACACATTTTACTGAAGTCGATTCCGTTCCATTCATGATCGCTCCTTTTCGTCTCAGTCTTTGCTGGATTTGTGATACTTGCAGAGCAGTTCTCCTATAGGATAGTGTGCTACAGAGCTCAGGGAGTCGTGAGGTACACACATCACATTGTGATCGTCAGATAATCATAATGTGATTAAGAGATGTGGAGTGTGTGTGGGGGGTATTTTTTGTGTTGATTTTTAGCCCTGTGGTAATGACATGACTAGAGATGTAGTGGTCAACTTGTGGTACTGAGCCATGTAGACTGTGTTTACAGTAAGTCTCTTCTCTGAGTCAATTACTTGTTTCACATATACTGAGGAAGTTGACAGCAGGGCTTCGTAAAGGTTTTACATAACCTCTCGGCTCCTTTCCTCGTCTCCTCTCGCCTCGTTTCCGTCCGTCCTCTTGTGACGGTTGGTTTTGGTCTTCCGAGCGATGACCTTAAATTCGATTCGTCTTCTTGTCAGGTCTGACCCCTCAAGGCTGGATGATGAGTATCTGCTGAGAAGACAGAAGTGACCCACAACAGTGATGAGAAGATAAATTACAAATAGGAGATAGATATCTACGTACAGTGATTTCTTTCTTTCACACAGAGTGCAGATCAATCTGAAATGAACAACTACATCTCTCACCAGCCAATAGACTCATTTCGTCGTTGTCGGGTGGAAACCTTGTATGTCCAAAACTGTTTATTTTGTATTCATTATTTAAAAAATGATTTAAAACTGTGAAAATAGCCGATCTACAAGCACACAACACCTCGCACCACGAGGCGTTGTGTGCTTGTAGATCTGCTATTTTCACTACTTTTGTGCGACAGTCATGGTGAAGTAGGGCTTTACTTTACGAAAACAAAACATACACATTTGAAGCTTGGAGATAAGAGGTTTCTGCCCGACAGTGATGATATTGAGGAAGAAGACCGCAGCATCGCTCTGTACGTAAGATTATTTTAAAATGGAGAAATACGTTTCACTACTTCTTTCAAGCCAGTAGTCATCATCAGATAAAATAGATGGATACTTTGCACAACTTACTGCCAAGTAACTAAGTTCCTTGAAGAAGTTGGTACACAGAGACATTATAATCCAAAAAAGTTAAAATATGGCACCCAGGTCCGAATCCATAATGAAGTGTGATCCGGAAGTTCACAAAGATTCTGACTTTTGTGGGGGTGTGTCATAAAACTCTTTCTTAAGAAAATGTGCCCTGGTTTTAACTGGTTTATGAGAAAAACTGTAGCCTGTCCTCCACCCTTCCAGTTCTTATCATCCACAAGGCACAATGTTAATTTCCGCAGTTTATGTCTCAAAAGATCCTGGATAAACTATGTCCATACATTCCACAGAGTGACAAAATCATGTGTGATTCCCAAAGCAATTGTAATCACAAAAATGTAATCACAATGTAATCACAAGAACAGAAACTTTTGGGGGAAGAAAACGCTTAGTTTCTAGTATGTAGGCCTACCAGTCCAGAGCTAACCTAAGACCCTAAACCACCTGCCATGATGGTGGTGGCTTGTAGTTGTAACATACATCGTGTTGTTTTACAAGATGCTTTTGATTGTATTTGTACTTGAGCTATTATCATTGTGAGCGCAAAATGTGTCACCTCAGTGAACTAAAGCTAGCCAAATTATACATTTCTCAACCAAACCAAATCACCTTTGATACTCTGATAGTAGAGCATTTTTGTGATAAGCTTCACTTTTTCTTTAGAAGAATTGTATAGGAGCTTCTCTCTTTAGTAGGCTAGAATATGTGACAAATCTTTCACAGATCAAAGCAGCGTATACCTTTAAAGTATTGTGAAGCTGTATTCACTTTTGTGAAGTTTGTTAGGTTGAAGATCGGATAGGCCTAATATCCAAATTAAATAATAGTCTATAACACAAAGAAACAACACACTATTATGAATTGTAGGCCTAATAGCTAACAGAGGGACGTGAATTTATTTAAGCACTTTACAAAAAACAGATAATAACGTGAAGGTAGACAATAGCAAAAGATAAAACAAGGAAACGTCAAAACAATAGTCTTACCTGCTGTATTCTCTGTCGACATATCGTATCTAAATGGTGGTAACAGTGGGGCGGATGTTGCATGCTGCTATTGTGACGAGTTCAATATTGTCTATGGTTCAAAGCCCAGACAAAGGTCTTTCCACTGAAACTGAAGCAGGGAGGGCAGGTAATTGATTTTAATAAACTTTTACCGTGGCTAAACTTGTTGCCTTGATATCACATCAAATTTAAACAAACAAACAACGCTGATGATGATGGACGGATGAGCACCTTTGTTTTACGAGTTATGAATACCAAAAGTAACGGCACGCTTCGGGAAGTTGAAAGCATCCGCCTGGTGACGGGTGGAGGAGTCAGTGGGTGATGATGGTGATGCGATTCTGCTCCTCTGCATGCGACGACACTCGACACAGCTGTTTAAAAACAATGG
Organism: Nannobrachium achirus; assembly: GCF_963921795.1. Taxonomy (NCBI): domain Eukaryota; kingdom Metazoa; phylum Chordata; class Actinopteri; order Myctophiformes; family Myctophidae; genus Nannobrachium; species Nannobrachium achirus. Next base: position 42,948,989 of record NC_137812.1, read on the forward strand.
TTCTCTTTGACAGTGTGTACAAATGGAACCAAATGGACCCGTTAGGGTTCATTTGGTTCCATTTGTACACGTCAATGTTGGACTTGTAACTAAGGGTCAATTTAGACCCCCAATCCCCCATAAAGGAAACAGAGTCCCTGAAATCCACTTTTGAGAACCACCGTTTCAAAAGCAGATTTTGGACTGGAAAGCCTACCATTTCTTTGAGTTTTCAGTTGGCATGAAAATATTATATTTGGACACAGCCAATTGTCCTTACTTTCAAAATGTAAACCATCCACTGACACTTTTATCATGCAGAGAGAGGTAATATATTTAATTTTTATCATGCAGAGAGAGGTACAATATTTAATTTTCTCAGAAATAAATATGTAAGTACACAAAGCAGATCAGAAAAGTCTTTATTCAACAATATACAGCATGTAAAATAATAAGAAACAATACAAAAATACAAAATTCTCTTTGTTCCACTTAGGCCTATTAGACATAGTCTACGACACATGTTAAGAAACCGAACAAATATTTTAAACCTGCAACCTGAGTATACCTATCGCTAGAACGATAGTATTGGCACATGGAGGGGAAAAAGCTTAAGAGAATAACAAGTAGCTACTGTAACTGGCCTCAATAAGAATTAAACTTAATTATTGAGGTGGGTGAAGTAGTATAGCCTACTGTACCTGAGTCACAAAACTGTAGCAGCAGAAACAAGTTATTTGCTTTGTCCCGTTAAAGCAAATCAAATTGACCTGTATTCTGTGAATTGCTTCTCAAAGGCACTAAGGCAAACTCTTAAACTAATTTGCCACACGTGACACGACACATTAAAAGATTGTCCCAGTTACTTAAATGTAAGGCTAATCTGAGTCTGCATTAAAAACAATTTAATGTCCACATAGTTAGGATTGCAATAAAATGCGAAAATTTCCTCTAAAACATCTTTGTATATTACTTAAAAAACGAAATATGACTCATGTACCAGTATAAAACATAATTTCCAAAATATTCTCCATTTATCCTCGTTTAAAAAGCATAAAGGCAAATGTGGAAACATGTAAATACAATGTAGCGATAAAACCTTTCTAAAGAATAAAATGTACATTCTTGTTTTCATATCAGATATCTGGCTCCAAAAATACAAACTGATCCCAATCTAATAAGTGTTTGGTTCATATTCAAATACAGTCCATTAATATATAATTTATATATACACACACAATCATGTTTTCATGTGATAGATTTACACTTTGGCAGCTCTTACTCTAAAACGAAGAGAAGAAAGGTTAAGCAAGTAAAAAGGAAAGAGGAAGAGAGTTTAGAGCAGTGGTTTTCAAAACTTCTTGTGGCCATGGCACACAAAGGACAAGTCAATATCTCAAGGCACACCTGTACTCATGTCTGTGCAAAATAGCCCCTATAATATGTTATCACTCTAATAAATCTGCAAACATTTTAATTTCCCAATTCCAAATAAAAACATTTAATATAAATATAATATATAAATTATTTGTATGGTAATTTGCCTCTGTATTTGGGAAATGAATGCGCAACAGCGAGCTTGTCCATGTGCGCAGCCATCAGCTGCTCCCCGTGGAAACATGCTCGCTCATTGCTACCAATGTACGAAAAATAAAAAGCCCTCCTCTTGCCACCTGGACTTGTCTCAAGCCACATTGTTTGCTAACCACTGATGCAGACTTGCAGAGACAAGATAGAAGCGTTAATCTACAGTGAAATCTTGAGTGGTACTTTAACTCTCAAGAGCATGAAAATGGACCTGTACGGTCTCGAAGTTTAACACTTCGGGCCATGATGGCCCTATTTTGGGCATGTCATTGTAGGTGAAAACTTTCAAAACATTAAAAGAAAACATTCGCAAAATAGCTGATTGGCTATTTTTGAGGGGAAAAGACATTTTGAAAATATTTAAAATAGGGCTTAATTTTACGGTGTTGTTTTGACAAACTGAAAACAGGGGAGAGAGAGCAGCAGAGTAGAAGTAGTAAAATGACAGAGAGATTAAGTCAAATGGTTGACAAAAGCACACCATTTGAAAGAGGTATAGAGAGAGGAGCTGTCCTCCATTGCAGCTTCACATCAGTCCCTCATATCCTGCTCAATCCTGCTGGCTTCTGTTCACCTCCGTTGAGTTCAGAGAGACCAACACTAGACCTTGCTTTGGCTCAGTAAACCTAAGAAAGAACAAAAAAGAGATGATCAATTATTATATTGTACACAGGCTTTGCGATGTGAGTGTGGCTGTGCTGGCCGATATATCAGCCAATATTTTAACCACTTTCAAAATGCGGTCCCTACTTTGGGCATGTCTTTACAGGTGAAAGGTTTTCAACTGTAATTTTTTTTCTCTACAAAAATAGGCAATCTACAGGCTCACAAGGAAGGGTTGCGTTATGGTTTAAGTAACCTGGGATCAGTACCATTTTTGGGTTTCTGATCCGGTCGGGAGTGGAAATAACTTATGTCATCAGGCAGACAACACAACAGGCGGCTGGAACCACCAAACCAGAACCACCGGTGCCGTGCACCTCCAAAATGTTTAAACTGGTATAATCGTTTTGTTTCTTTTGGTATAAAAATCATTTGGTATGTTCATCTTTTATTCTAACTTGTAGCGCGACTAGCAAGAATGAACTAATTGATTCACATTATTATGAAAATAACTTTATGTCAATATGTCATGTTGTAGTCATCAGGTGGCTGGAACCAACAAACTTTTTTTTCTCCTTCGTTTTAGGCCACGCCTAGACCGGATCACAAGGGCCAGTTTAGAGCGAATACCAGGCTTTTCTCTGAGGTGGAAAGTCTGGTGACGTTTAAGTGAATAAATACAATTATGAACAGTTTGCGTATTAAAAAAATAAAACATCTGCAGATACGCGGTCTTGTGTGTGTATACTGTACCTGTAGTTGTGGCTGTTGAGGTACTCTATGACAGCAGGGCGAATGCGGGCCACGCCGCCTAAGCTGTGGTTCCCTCTTCCTGTGATGATAGAGAGCTGAAGCTGACACTGCCCCTGCTTATACGCTACACACACAGATATATAGAGGTTAAAACAAACGCACAGTATACCAAGGAGAAGATTTGCACACTGTAGGTGAATGAGTGCAGTGAATTAGTGATGGCGTCACAGACGAGTCTTGGGACAAGACATAATTACGCTCGCAAACAGCTTTCTCCAGTGTCTAAGCACTCCTGTTAATGGATATATTTGTAGTTGCCTATCGTTTTCTTTTTTCTTCTTTTTTTTATCACTTTGCTTTTAAGACGTTTTTAATCATTTATGTTGGGAGTTTAGATTTCCTGTCCGTCTTACAAATGTACCTTCAGTTGCTATGAAGTTGACCTTAACAAAATCATGCATGCAGGCAACTTGTCTTTCAGTCTAACATATCCCTATGTTTCTGTCATACAGAAGCCCTGCATTATATGTACTGCAATGCTTAATTTATGGTCTGTCGTACGACAGTGTTGCAATGCGAAAAATAGCAGATCTAGAACAAGCATATAACACCATTGTATGATTAAGTTAGTTCAAATCAGGCTTAATGTCAGTACCTGCGGTTTTGTCCTGCAGGACCTGGGCCAGGTGCTGTATGGCCTCATCTACATGCAGCCCATGGAGGTCCAGGATGTTACATGGCAGCAATGATGCATTGACTCTGTTAAATATCTGGGCTGCTGCACGACGATTGGCCTCTCTCAGTCGCTCACCGTGGAGGTGTCCCTGCAGGCAGGCAAACGGGAGCACACACACACTTATATTATGAAGACATTATATTTAATCAAAACCGATTCCAAGAAGGTACAATTTTGTTTTGAAGGTGTCAGGGTTCCCTGCAGTCAAGTGCATAGTTTTCATTGTGTGATGCGTTGTCCCTGCCGGTCAACTGCCTGATCAACAATTTAACTAGGGGGTTCCCTGCTATATAAAAAGTAATTTTTTAGATATTTTTTGCAGAAAAAACTCCCCTGGACTATAAGGAAAACGCTGATTTTGCTGGCAGGAGCTGGATTATTTATGTATTTACTCTGGCAGTGAATGAGTTTTTAAGTGAGATATAAATGAACAAAAATTAAGTTATTGAAAAAATAATCTGTTCTGTAAATACCTACATTAAAGGGTTAAAAGGTGGCAGAACCCAAATAATTTCACACAGACCATTTTGACACTCTGAACAGTCCTATTGGTGAAATGCGTTCCACCTTACATCAACTGCCATGTCCCATTACCAAACCTTTAGTCCCAAATAAGAACATACCCTAATACTGACATTGCCAAAGGCATCGTACTAGAATCCAGTTCTAGTAAGACCATCTACTCTTATTAATTACAATAGCAACTGTGATGGTTAAGCATAGTACTGTGTGCATTGCCGTTTCGTTTCTAAATTGCCACTCAAAGCAAACCACACAGTTGTCAATGTTATTTCTGTCTGCAACACAGTGAAATTAAATAAGCTAGGCATTTGTGTCAGCAGTCTTCAATATGTCATCCTCAGCACCTACAGGAAGATAGACTACAGCCATGTGCTACTGCTATTCAACAACAGCAACACGTCACAAGTGTTTCATTGGGTATGCTTTATTTCATATAATTTATGAATACTTGTTCTTCCTCAAAGTACCTTCCATCCATATTTACAAATGTACGTTTTATTGCACATTTCATTGCATGTTTTATGTAAAGCACATTGAATTGCCTTGATGGCATCTCTTTATCTGAAGCCCACCTGTTGTGCGTAGAAGGATGCCACGTCCTTGCGATTTTGACTGTATGCCTCTGCGGCCTTGGCAAAGCACTCGTTTTGCTTATCCCTCTGCAGACTGGCTTCAGCCCTGAAGTCCTCGTACTCTGGGTCCTCCACATCTTGGTAATCGGGCAGGCCTGGCTCTGGGGGCTTCAGCCTCTGACAGGGTTAGGGAAAGAAGGTTTGTGGGGTGGAAAGAGAAACGTTGATGAGGAGGCGGCAATGGTGTTAACAAATAGTGTAAGGACGGACAAACACTACTGCCAAGTCCTACCCAATTCAATTAGCATACTGCTGGTAGGGCTGTCACGATTATGACATTTTACATGACGATTAATTGTCACTCAAATAATTGCGATTAACGATTTAATTGTGTTTTTGTCGTTGACAATCACATTTCTGTTTGGCTTTTAGGCTTTGAAGTTGCACATGGTAGATATGACACATAACCTAAATATACAAAGAAATTACTGACATATTGGACAACTTCATACTTAAAAAAGAACATTGATAGTGGAAATAGACGATCTACATGCTCACAACGCGTCGCATCGCGACGCGTGGTGAGCTTGTAGATCTGCTATTTCCACTATTTTTTACTTTAAAAAATATATATGAACATTTTTCAACATGTAAAAGATTATGACGATTATGAAAAATAATCACGATTATGTGAAATAATCACGATTAGACGATTATGTAATAATTGTGACAGCCCTAACTGCTGGGAGAACATACAAGCATATACCTTCTCTCTCTCCTTGCTGGGTGCCCTGTGGGTGTCAGATTTGGGTGCCTCGGGGGCAATAACCGTCTTGACTGGCCCCTCATCCAGTAGGGAGCGGAGGAACTGCTCCGTCTGTACCAGGCAGTAGCTAGACATAATACACAAGGATCATTCAGTGGTCAAAACACGTACAGTACCACACTTGCCTTTGAAACAACTATCAAATAAACTAATCAGACTTGAGAGCCTAACCCTAACTGTATATTGTGGCGTGCATCAACATGAGGCATTTAATATCCAGTGCATTCAATTGACTGTGACAAAACGACCTCAAACGTTCACCCAGGTCTCACTTGTGGTCCCTGAAGATGTCCTGGAGAAAGTGCCTGTCGATGTTTGGGAAGAGAGAGAAGAGCTGCTTCTCTTTCAAAATGGTGGCAGCATCACGCCTGCACCTGTCCTGGTCTACACTTTGCCTGGACTGCACAAAAAGAAGGAAGGGTAGGAGGTGAAGTAAGGTTATTAGGGGGTAGAATATAGAGTTCCTAACACACCATGCTGACTTGTCCTGAGTATTACAAATTCAATCAGATAGGGAGACTTGGGGTTAAGCCACCCACATTTTTGTCCCTTCTTTCTGTCTTTGTTTCATTTCGCTTTAATTGTTGTGTGTCAGACTGTAATTTGTTTTTATATAAATATATATTTAGATTTTCCCAAATTCGCCAGTGTAAATTATGTGGTTAAATAATTGGAAAGTACACAAAAGGAGAATGTAGCGGATGGTAACCAAGCGCAAGCAAAATAATATAAAATAAGGAGATGTTAATTTAGATTGTTTATTATTGTTTTGTCACAAGGAAAGACTGAAAGGATCATGTGAGTATGTTTCATTTATGATTGTATTCATGTTACCTTCACCAGGGTCTCTTGCAGAGCCTGCTCCTCTGACATAATGTCCCGTAGGGAGACATGGTGTTGGGGCAGACTCCAGTGGTCCATGAAAGGTCCATCATCCCGGGCCTCTGGTTGGCTGCCTAGTGAAGCATAACCATCGGTACCAAGGAGAAAGTGGGCTGGTTGTGGCCCCTCTCTGGGTGCAGTCCTGTAAAGATGGGATTCTCCCCAGTGAGAAGAACCTGGAGATGAAAAGGCCAGTGTTCAAAGACGGTGACAGAAATTGCTGTGAAGTTTAAATAAAATTATAGAATAATGATGTTATTTTTGTGGATGTTTCTTACTTTCCTGAAGCAAGTGATAGGAGAGTGCTGCTTGTCTTTGCCTTTCCTGCAACACATATTTCACAGGGGTCAAGGTTACCATTGGCGCGCGCACACACACACACACACACACACACACACACACACACACACACACACACACACACACACACACACACACACACACACACACACACACACACACACACACACACACACACACACACACACACACACACACACAGACGCAACTGAGATTAGGATACACTTTGTACTTTGCTCTTGAATAGGAATGTGAGATGGCTTTATCGGTTCAACTGATAATACTAAACTGGCTGCTAACTGAACAACATCTGACCTGGACGCAGTCCTTCCACTTCTGGTGGAGAAGCTTTGCTAGGTTCAGGTCCATCCGCACAGCATAGTCTTCAGCAGAGCAAGCACCTAAATGGAGAAGACGGGACTGACGGTTAACACTCCTATCAGTCAGTGCTCCATATTAGACCTTCACAAAGCTTGGCTCAAGAACTTTGGACAGTTATTGTATTGGGAAGTCTTGCAACAGTTTTACGGCGTGGCTCAAAATGTCATAGCTATTGCCTTAAATATTTAAGTTTAATTTATAATGGCGGTCAGATCAAAAATACTGTATACTGTAGGTCATGGATGTCTAACAATCACAGAATGGTCACATGAAGTCTGAAATCCCTGAGATGAGATGCCATTAGACCCTGACTAGTTACACACACACACACACACACACACACACACACACACACAGAGTGTGTGTTAGCATAATAGTTACCTGGGTCTATACCCACAGGACCAAAGAGTTCAGCGAGTTGTATTGCCAACTCAGTTGGCAGTTTGAGCTCTACACTCTGAATCTCCAGGTGCCTCCGATGTTTCTCCTTCAGTTCTTTCCTCTGCTCCTTCTTCTGTTGTCCCTCTCGTCTCTTAATCTCCTCAAGCTGAACTACAAGCGACCGGGTCACGTCATCAATGTGAGACATTTCATCTCCCCCATTCTCATCCCTTAACCCCCCACGTGCTTCCCCATCATCTGCATCCCCGCCACAAGATCTTCCCTCTAAGTCGATGTCTTTACATGTACTTGTCTCCATGTTCCCTGCCTGCATGGTGTCCCCATTTCCCTCTCTGTCTTCTACATCTCCAAGCAGACTGAGCAGTGGTTGAGAGGACTGCAGTCTTTCATCGCAACAATCCTTGTTAATGGTTGCAAGTTGAGGAATTGCCCCTTCGATGACTGACCCTGCTGACTCGGGCTCAACGTCAGAACCGCCACATGATTCCTTTATTGTCGTACTGGGAGAACCTGCGTTGGTTGACTTGTGACCATCCTCTACACCACCAGCTGGCTGCACCTTTACCTCTTCTTCAGGGTGAAGCTCATCTAACGCACTAGAGTCAATGTCCACGGCTGAAGCTACACATAGTGCAGGTGGATTGCCATCATGTTCAGCCAAAACAATGTCATCCTCCTTGCCTTCCTCATCCCTAAAGAACCTTTCCTGAGAGTCCAGCAGCAGGTTGGTGGTCCATTCCAAGTCCTGATGGCATTTGTCATATAGATCCTCCAATGTATCAAAACAGACCAGTTTAAAATGGCGGCTGAGGATACGTAGGTTATCCAATCGGCTTCTAACCCCCAAAAGTTCTTTCTCTTCCACCTGTGTGCCTTTCTCGTGCACTACACGGTCGGGTACCACACTGGGGCCAGATGGGTCAACTACTACTGCTGTACAAGACAGCTTAGGAAGGAAGCGAGAGGGGTTGGCTGACAGGACTGTGATGTCATTGGGGATGTTACCCGCAGCCACAACTGTGTCATCAGCGATATTGTGCTGATTGAGGCGCCAAAGAAGGGCAAAGTCTTGGGGATCTGTTTGGGTGGGACAACCACTATCTATGTTAGGGGCAGTGAAAAGGTATTCTACCTGTGACAGATGGTCAGGGTTTGGGATGGAGTCAAGGGACAGGTCAAAGTCTAGTTTGGGATCAAGAGTGAGGTTACAGTCAGGATTAGAGTTGAGCTCAACATCCGATTCAATGCTGCGATGACTACTATTTGAGGTTGTTGTGTGAGGACTGTCTTTGAGGGATTTAGGTGAGGGAGAGTTTTGAGTGAAGGTAAGAGCTAACTTGCACTGTTTTCCAGACCTGCGACTCTGGCGTTGCTTTCGCTCCTGACTGCCCCCAGAAAGTGGGCCACTATCTGATTCTGCGTTACCCTCAACCTCAAAGAAAGGATTGCGACTCCCCTCGCCATGAGCATCAATGGGGACGCCAATAAGAGAGGAGCCGTGTGAGAAATCTTTCTTTACCTTATCAGTATGACACAGGTCAGCCTCTGCACCATCATAGACATCCTTTTTTATGCTGAGATAAGACAGAGAAGCACTGAGGTTTTCTGACTCCAAGCCTACATATTTTTCTTTATCAACCTCTAATATGTCATCTCTCCTCTCGTTGACATTCCTTCGTCCATTTTCACTGACGCCCGCTCCAGATTCAACCACTATAGTTCGCGAGGGCTCCTTCAGTACAAAAGAATCACATACTTTCCAGTCTAATACACAATCAGGTAATTCAGTTCTATTGCCGTCAACCTTGGTGTTCTTGAATTGATCTCTCCCTTCACGGTCATCTCTGACACTGTCCTGTGTCCTGTCCCCCACCTCACTTTCTCTATCAGAGTCCTCCAAGGAGCCAGGAATAAGGGCGGAGTCAGGGGAGGTTACACCTGTCTGAATAAGATCAAGAAGCCTCTGGAACTCTGTTACATCAGGGCCTGGCCGTGCTTTCATTCCGTTAGCATGGCCATCTACTTTTCTGCTCACCTGCCCCTCTTCCTCCCCATTTATCTCTCTACTCCTCCCCTGTCGTTGCTCCAGCCCTGGCCCTTTCGTGGGCCAGTCTCCAACAAATTCCAACAGCTCCGGTCTTCCTTTCTCACTCCCGTCCCCTGACAGTTCGCCCCCAACTGCTGCCTTAGCCTTCTTCTGCCCTTTCTCCTCCACTCCACCTGCGTCTCTCTCCGACTGGTTGGTATCCTTCACGAGATCAGCAGGCTCTGACATTTCAAAATCAGACTTTCTACTTCGCCTCTCTCTTTTCACTCTTTGGGCGATGGACTCTGAAAAAGCCACAGGCCTTTCGTCAGAATAGAGATCTTCCGTCAACACCGATTCCACGATACAGTCAGGAATTCCCTGGTCTCCCATTGCATGAACCTGCTCTAACTGGGCATCTAGCTCGGAATCCAACTCCATAAAATCCATCACTTCATCCCCATCAGGGACCTCAGGGTTTTCCTGCACCCTTTCACTGGAGAGAGGATTGAAATAATCAGTGGAGCTGTGGCTGGTGTTTGCTGGCAGACCCATCACCCCTTCACCCCCAGAAGATGAAACGTCAGGGAGGGAGGAGAAGAGCTGGGCTTGGAAGCAAGGCTTCTCAGATCTCCTGGATAATCCATGCTTTCCCACTATGTCAGGGTGAGTTGCGTCAGAGGACAATGGCCTAGGAAAAGCAGAGGTATAAACAGTAGTTTGAACACATTTACTGATGTCCATAGTTCTAAAAGGAAGGACATATGACCAATACTTTTCAGATTTACAATAACATATTTTTGAATTAGAGTCGGCCGGCGACACTCACTGTGAAGGCCTGCTCCCCTGGCGGACAGCCTGTATCCTCTCAGGGGGCAGTGAACCCATGATAGACTGGACAGAAACAAAGCGATCATAGTTGTCCAGCATGCGCCGGATCCTCTCCACCGGTACACCATGCTTAGAACGCCTATAAATGCACAGATAGTGATAAAGGATAAATAAATATAAGCTAAACAAAGGGAAGAAGACATCAACAGCAACAGAGCCAGCTGTCACCAGTCGTTATCTTCATTTCAAGGCTGACAGAAACAGAGTGCACACAGTAACTTAATTAGGTGTACAGAGTCCTAATCTTCCTACCTCGCAAGTTCTCTGGGCTTGTTCTTCCACCAGGTGTCAGGATCCCGGAACAACACCTTGTACTTATGCTTTAGAGCCTAGGGGGAAATGTGACAATATCCTTGTGAGACAGAACTATTCTGAAGATTCCCAAGACCACATGGATATTAAAAACAAACCTTTTCTTAATTGTTTAAGACTCATTATGGCCCCAGAACATACTGTAAAAGAATACAAATTAAATTGATTTCATGACTAACAATAACCCTAAGCCCAACAATAGTTTCTATTAAATAAGTAGTCAAAAACAGGAGAGAAACGATCAGGTTGCAGGTATTGAAGACAAGTTGACAGACCAGGGCAACATAGGGTCTCATCTCCCAGCTCTGCATGTTGGTGTTGTCAATGATGATGGGGTTAGCACCACTCATACACGCCTCCTTGGCTATTGAATAGAGGTGGGGAAAAACACAGACAGAAAAACACAGAGGGGTCACAAACGAAAATATGACCTCCTAGCCAGACTGTTGAAAATGTATTTCAAAGTGCAGTTTTAAAACATCCGTGTAGCAAATCTAGAGTAGTAATAATCATTCATTCCAAAGACAAAATTACCACCATTATTTTACTGCTATAATTCTTTTTAAGACTTATTTTGGGGCAAACGGCAACAGCAACAAAAATGTAATCACTTTAGTTGACGGAGGCACACCCAGATATGTACCTCAAAAATATAATCCATCAAGCTGGAAAGAACATTTCTCTTATGCATGCTAATCCACATGTGGCAATGGTTAAATGCTTGTATGCAACAAAACTGCCATAGGTTTTTTTCTTCATAAAAGGCTTAATGATTGGTCAGCTAAATACATTATTGCCATACATTCACACTGCGTAGCATCGTGTTTTAGCTGGGGCGAAGTTGGGGAAAAAACTGATTTTCCCCAGCTGGTATATAGATTGTGGGTTTTCAAACTCAGATGCTCTAAAAGAAGAATACGGTACTAGGCGACATGTCTTACCAGATCACAGGCATAGATCCTTGTTGCCACTCTACAAGGAAGGCTAAATTTGCAAATTAAACAGAGTTGGATTGGAAATGACATGGAAATCCTACTTAATTTATGGACTCCAAGTCTAAAAGTCTATAGCGGAATTGAAATTCTCAAAAGATCAGCAAACCTTGCCTCAGAAACGATGTTAAATATAATAGAAAACATGTATTTACAGCACTGTAACCCTCACACAACAAAAAGATACGTCCTCCACCAGGGGGCAGACCTCCATTCAGAAATACCCCCACTGAGGTTAGGGTCAGACAAGACAGACTGCCTCCCTCTCCCTGACTGTCAACTTATAATTGGCTAAAGAAAAACAATAAAACATTTGGACTCCTCTACTAAGCTGTGTGAATCGTAAAACAAAGGCCTACTCTTCTGCTGGCAGCTGTGTGACCTTCAACCTGTCGCTACTCCCTACATTCTAACCTTATCTACAACTTGTTGTCAGCGTTCAAACTCAGTCTAGCAACACAAAGTATTCACTGTCTGCTACATAATAATATCATTTCTAATTGAATTCAAATCAGAAAGTTGTCCATCTACACAATCTAAAGTGATACAAACGGTCTTGTAAGATGTAAACTATACAACTCTATGAGGCCAAGCATGGGGAAATCAAATTTCCCCCATGCTAAAACCGAAAGAGACTTTGTGGGCGATCCTGTCTAGTATCTCTGTGTGTATGCATGTTCTCTCTACCGGGTATCATTGTAACAGTGTTATTACACTGGGAAACGCTACCCATTCTGTAGCACCAATGCTTAGGCCGACTCACATTTTCTATATTTTTCAAAAATAGAAGATGTACAAGCTCGCAGCGCGGCACGAAGTGACACGCTGTGAGCTTGTATATCTGCTATTTTTGAATAGCCAAAGCTAAAATCTAAAATTACACTGATGCTTTCCCGGTTTTAATGGGTTAAAGTGTTATTTCACTTTAAAACACTCCTCTACTAGCCACTCGCCACTTAGAAGAGGGTATTCTGCGCCCTCTCTGGTTCAGAAAAGTCTGTCTCCACGCCCCATAAACGGCATTTGACTGCATTTTACTTCACACCAGTTTAATGGTTTCCCAAAAATAGGACCCTTCGTATTTACCTCTCTGGTGGTTCCACTCGTGAGCCTCCCCCAGAGCAGAAGGGTCAAAGTGGTATGTTCCATTGCGACTGAAGTAGTCATCAGTACTCAACACCACTCCACCTGGGTTATGTTCCAACATTGCCCTACACACATACACACAGGTTACAAATAAACTGCTTATTGATTGATATATCTTAATAATAAAACACCATTTAAACTACATGTTTTCATTTGAATGGCATACAGCTCATGAAAATCTAAAATTCATATCTCAAAATATTACACCACTCTAAACAAGGATTCATGTCAACCTTCTGAATTCAGAGCAGTCCAGTGTGAAATTTCCGCAGTCAGTGATGATTTGGGATGCTATGGCATATTCTGCTTTTTTTCCAAATAATATTCTAAATTTATTAGACAAACCTGTACACACAGCATCCTTACCTGGCCAAAGTGGACTTTCCAGACCCCGGAGCACCTCGTAGCATCACAAGGACCCTCCCTTCCAAACGAAGCCTGTTGAGTGGAATCTGAGGGCCAGGGCCCTGTGGAGCAGCAGGTAGGGCCCAGGACTTTGGAATAGTAGCAGATGGTCTGAGAGGTGCTTGACTGATAGGCCTCTGGCCCATCCAGGGAAAGCCAGGTCGTGGTTGAGATTCCCATGGGGAAGGTTTTTGAACCACAGGAGTAATGAAGACTGGACCCTGCTTTCCATCAGTGTAGGGAAAGAATTCTGTCGCATCAGGATTCCAGGATAATTGCACATTGCTAACTGGGTCCTTACTTGTAGTACTCACCTTTGATCTTGCCCCTCCCACTATTTCCCCTGTGGGTGTATGTGCGGGAGCTGGCGACTGGTCTTGCTTTCTATAGGCCTGGAATGCTGACGGACGCCCAGAGGCACCTAGGTCCAGATTAGAATGCTGCTTGGCTGCTTGTGTTCCTGAGGTCAGGTAGCTGAAGTCCAGTACTGAAGACACACCCGTACCATCCTCCTCTCCCACAAAACTGTGCTGGTCAAGTGGGGAGAGAGCTTGACCCGTCTGCTCTGAGGTCACTCCTGCCAGGCAGGACTGTTTCTTGGGGGCCTCTGTGGCGTCAGGATCCAGGCTGGACTGAAGCAACTCGGGGAGCGCCTGCTTGTGGACCGTAGGTGGAGTAAAAGAGATGAGGGAGTCTGCAGGGGAAAGATACAGGTCTTCCTTTAATCCTGGCTGTGTTGTCAGTGTCTGTAGCTCTTGATCAATCAGTAGGTCAAGATCCTCTGGCAGAGGAGATGTGGAGGAAGGGAGTTGTGACTGTTTGGAGGAGTCCGGTTCTGGGACACATTCAACAGGGGAGGGATCGAGGAGGGCCGCAGCTGTGAGCTCAAAGCCAGAGATGGAGGGACCTGCGTCTTCAGCAGCAACCGACAGCTCCAAGAGAGAATCCATTGCATTCTCAACTACGGGAAGAGAAACAAACATGCATGCATTTATCTCAGCTATAAATACAATTACGCCACTGCACGTGATATCAAAATTGACAAAAATAATAATTAATATCACTGCTTCAAGCTTCAACTGTGAGCCACTTTATAAACACGTCAGTGCATGCAGAACAGCTTGCATGTCTTGAGTAGACCACAGGCACGCACGCACGCGCACGCACATACACACACACACACACACACACACACACACAAGAGTGGAACAATGTACTGGTATTGAGCAAACGTAGAACTTGCATGCCAGGTGAACATGAATGTGAGGTAAAGTGAGTATTATGAGGAGAAAATAATATCAAAGACATAATGGGCAATCCGCTAGAATGTGTCTGAAACGACATAATGGGATTCAAGTTCAATGCAACACACCCCTCTTATCTGTCAACCTTCAAAACAAGCCAGCCAGCTGAGCTAGCTGCTGTAGCTACCTAGCAGCATTCCCCCAAAAAGTTGGATTTGGATAGCAAGATGGCTAGCAATTGGCACAAGACTTCCGTGTTGGTTAGTTAGTTAATAGTGCTACCTTTAAAATCACACTCGGCGAGGACGATGTAAATGACTTCGTGGTCCAAATGCGAGAACATCTCCTGCATGTTTTTGACGATCGTCTCCTTGTCACAGTGTGACAGTGCAGTGGAGGAGCTGCTGCTGGGGGTAAAGTTACTCGCCATGGCACCGCCGCCGCCGAATGGCTCCTGGGAACGGGAGCCCTCGGTTGACAACCCGGGTGGTGCTGGTACTCTGGCAGGGCTCTGTCCGTTCTTCTTTTTCCTTGGCATTTTCACCGTCCGTCGTCACCCGAGGAGGACCACCTGCTACTTGCTCTCATTAGCTGCTGATGCGCGTGAATAATGTCTGACAACAGAGCTGAAATGTGCTTCTCTCCTGGCTAAAGTGCACACACACTCACTGCTCAGTGCTCACCCTGTCTATGGCTACCGTAGCGCGTATGTAGTAGTAGTTTCTGTTGTGGGCTTCAATGGAAGAAAAGCAAAACAACTCGAGGTTACGTTAGCTGACAGCACGCCAAGCGGTGAAACGCAGAACTGTCTGAATTATTTACAACATGGGTTCACTTCTCAAAGTGGGATCCGGCCGGGGACCCCCAGCCCCCAGGGGTCCTTGAGGGAGTTCCAGGGGGTCTCCCAGCTAAATTATAGTTAGGAAACAAATGGACCCTAATGGGTCCATCACTCATTTGTACACTCTCAGAGTTAATGATTTTACTAAATTGGGGTCTAGCTCAGAGATAGAAATGCCATTAAATGGGGGTCCGGCGTTAGCCTGATTTCAAGACTCTACGATGCAGTTCACTCAGAGAGTGGGCGGGTCTATTGGCTGGAGCCAGGCTAGTCCGGCGTAGCCTGATGCATGTCAAACTGGGGGTCCTTGAAATTAAAATGGTTGGGAATCACTGCTACTATAGCCATAAAAACCTTCTCTTATTATGGGGGTCCCTCCCTGACATATCTTTTCAAATGGGGGTCCGCAGGCTAATAGTGTAAATTTGGTTTGCGAGGTATTGTGATCTTGTAGATCGGCTATTTTCGGCAACAGTTTAGGTGCAGAGGGGAAAAAGAGCAGACTAAGTACAGAGTGAAAAGGTCAAATGTAGGCTATTAGGTTATGATGGCTCAAGTGGTTAAACATCTGAAAACACAAATATACACAAATACACTGATGATTGTGCTGTCAAATTATGAAACTATATATAATCTCTGAACAGGTTGTGGGGGTCCCTGCTTCATCTCTCTCTCAACTAAGGGGTCCTTGGACTGAAAACGTTGAAGACCCCCTGGGCCCTGTGCCCTGTCCTAGTGGCCTCGGATCGGCATTGGCTTGTTTGTTCTTTCTGAATCCCGCCACATCTATATTGGTATGCAGTGCCATCGGCAGACCGAAGGGGGCGCTATATACCCAGTATACACACACGCGCACACTCTCACATACACACACGTACGTACACAAACACGCGCACGAACACACAGCAGCACTGGAACTGCACTGACTGACTGAGGAGAAAGCTTTGTGCCGAAACTAGAAACCCAACCTGTGTCAGACCAATGAATTAAAACGGCCTACTTCAGAGGTAAATACTAAAGAGGAATCCGCAGCAAACGCCTGCGGGTATGTCTTGTTTAAACTGTATGTGTGTGGAAATAGATTGTATTCATTTAGGATGTTAAAAAATAAAGAGCATTCGTGGGGGGGCAAGTTGGTAGAGAGGAGAGGAGCTAAACTAGCGACAGGAAGAACCAATGTTGATGAAGTTGTGGTGGGGTAAAAAAAAAGATAGAAACAAGTAAAATTATTTGCATTTCTCCAATTAATAAAGTTGTAATGATTATGATAAATTACAGAAATTAGCCACGGGTACAACTATTCGAAGCGAAGGGGTTGGACACTTTTCTCTCCATGTTTTAGTGCTTGATATGAGGGTATGTTTGAATAGTTGGCGGCCTATGTTAGCAGTCCATGCTAACCAGTTTGCTAACATGGATGGACAACATGATTAGCCGATAGCTAGCTAGCATCCTCAGCTACTCCCTCCCGCAAAATCGCCTGTGAATGATGCCTGCAGTGCCGCCAGTCGGCTAATGGAATCAGATATGTCCCGGTGGGCATGTGGCTACTGTTCCATCTGTAAAGCATCTATTGAACCATTGTTTTATTCAAGTGGTTTGACTAAATACAGTGTTAGTAGTTCTTGTTCCCACGCGAACGGCGGCTCTTTGAATATGGAGCTTGATATTTAGCTGGCTGTGTTAGCACCCGAGCTAACATTCATGTGTAGGTGGTGTTATTGTGTTTTGCCTTGCAAAAACATCTCGTTGCTCGGGACATCACAGTTCGAAAGTGCTCGCTGTCTCATTTTCTGGTGCAGAAATGA
This sequence comes from Nannobrachium achirus, assembly GCF_963921795.1. Classification (NCBI taxonomy): domain Eukaryota; kingdom Metazoa; phylum Chordata; class Actinopteri; order Myctophiformes; family Myctophidae; genus Nannobrachium; species Nannobrachium achirus. Next base: position 42,966,197 of record NC_137812.1, read on the forward strand.
TCGCCGGAGGCAGGGAATTGTGCTTAAAGATGCTTTTTTGATAAGTACGGTAGAATGGTTGTGTTGAACTTTTGTTTTGTGACCTATAGAGGCCAGTAGAAGACCGTGTGGATTATACTTCAGTGACCATGGAGTTCCCGCAACAGCAGAAACCAGTGGCGGGGATCATCGCCTATCCGCCAGGGGTGAAAGAGATCACGGACAAGATCACCAACGATGAGGTGGTCAAACGCTTGAAGGTAATGCAATTTTAATCTCTTGCTGTCTATTGGTCTATATTGCACTGGTTCCCAAACACTGGTTCGGGACCCATTTGTGGGTCACGGACACATTTGTATGGGTCCTTGTGTAAATATGTTTTCCACAGCGTTTTGCTCAATAATTTAATCAGTACAGCAACATTGAGACGTGTGGTGATATACAGGAGTCCCCAAACCCTTAATGTACTCACCTACACATTAGTGGAACATTTTGGTTTAGTAAAAATCAGAAAGATAACAAATCAAGCTGCTCTCTAGTCTAAAGCTTGCCAGGTATCGACTGGCTTGTTCAACATATTCGATCCAGCATTGAGATTGATTGGCGTATCTGTGCTCTGAATTTGCTTGCCAAAATGTATGTCAGTTAAAGTTTGGCATAATGTCATGACACTTAGACAAAAACTGAGTGGTTGTTCAATGGTCTTCATTATAGAATAGGTTGTGTTTTAGCACTTTGGATACTTGTTCTTTTTTTTAGCTATGGTCTGCAAAAACAAAATGGAAATGGGGCTTTTGCTCCAAAATAACCACTGACCTAAAACGATTATTTTGGGACAACTAAAGCCTGAACTATATTGGGGTGCAATAAAATGTGTAGATGTGGTCTGCGGTGGCAGCAAGATAGCAACACGAGATTTGAACTGTCCTACAACCTTTTCATAGAGGTGCACCAGTATATGATTTACGAGTACCAACACACACACAAACACACACACACACACACACACACACACACACACACACACACACACACACACACACACACACACACACACACACACACTAAATGTAAGGTGCACTGGTGCGACCAATGAAACTGTTTAGTTGCACTTGACAGATTTTTGGGTGCATGTGCGATTGTGAGGTGGGTACATGCTCCTTTGGGTTTAAACCGAAACTTTTGCCTATAGACTCCCAGTGTAAACGACTGCTTTTTAATTGAGCTACAGTTCAGTTTGTAAATAGTACAAAATTATTTTTGTTTTGCCTAAACAGACCCTTAAATATAGCTTGAGTCATCAAAGAAATTGGGGAAATATTAAATTCTGTGGCTTTGCGGTCGCACATTCACACATTCACCCAGCCAGTAACAAAATATACAGTAGTGATATGTGATGTGGCCTGATTATATGAAACTTGCACAATTATCATGTAGGAGCACCCAAAAATATAGGCTGATTTGACAATATGCTGCTCACAAGGTTGTTATCAGATATTTTGCATTGTGGTCTGGTCTGTGGTACATGGTGGCAACAAGTGTTGTATGGTGGCAATTCAACAGGGTGGATGGTGTGAATGTGCTTAGTCAGGTAAACTTGATAGGATGTATATTTATTCTACCACCTAATGAAAGCTTCATGACCTACTTATGGTCTGCAAACGTATTCCTTGGTCATTGTTTTGTGAGAAGAGCTCAGTTGCATTTATGACATGGAGGTTTAGAATGTATTATTTATTACTACCAGTAGCTAACACTATTATACTAGTCAGTGTGACTCGAACAAATGAGGTTATTTGATCAAGGCTCAAGCCACATCTCCCTTTCAAGCTGTTCTGAGAAAATCCTGGATATATCCCAGGTTTTGAGTTAACTCCTCACCTGTTTCCTTAGCGTGAGGTAGCTTGATATACAAGTGCAACCTCTGGACATGTTAAAGGGACTTAGACTTACCCCTTATCCAAGCTTTGATTCATAGAGACGTAGGGTACCTTTTTGTTTTTATATGGTGTGCCTTGGCCAGGGATTGAACCCTGACCTCTCAGTTTCAAAGCAGACACTCTTAAAGGACAACTAGGCTCATTTTCCTACTTATATTGATCCAAAATGACTGTCCATGTGGTCTATTAGGCACAAATGCCCCTGTTGTCCAGGTTTCCCAGCAGAACCCAGCAGCTCTGCTCTCATAGCAAATAGTGGAGCCTATTTAATAATCCTATCGCTTCTACACTATTTTTTGTGGTTAAAAGTGTTTATTTTTCATGAATGTGTTACTAGTTGTCATTACAAACACATCCATGCCATCGTTGTCCCACAAAAGCCATCACACTCTGCTAAACAGATGTTATGCTTTTATGTATTTTACCAAGTCTAGGAAAAGATGCCCTGTGATTGGCCAGTACAGTCACTTTGATTGGCAGTTGTGCCGAATGCCCCCCCCCCCCCCCCCCCCACACCTAAATATGAACACATCCATAAAAAAAGAAATGACCGCAACAAATAGTGCGATAGGCTTATAGGCTCCACTCTATGCTATGAGAGCTGCTGGGGAAACTGGACAACAGGGGCATTCGTGCCTAAATAGACCCCATGGACAGTCATTTTGGATCAATATAAGTTTGAAAGTTGGATTGAGTCCCCTCCCCTCTCCCCAGTCGGCTATGCTATATATGGGCACAAAAGGGGAATGCCCATAATATGGGCATATGCTGATGACATCATCAGTGTGGTGATCTCCATAATACGGGCATAAAGAGACAAGGACTGACAGATACAGTTGTCCAGAGCCACACACACATCCGATCGAATTCAAACTCAGTGCGTGCATCAGCAAGGACTTGAGAGAGTGTGCAGTGCATGTAGGTTTGAGGGCCGCTCCTCTAGTATAGATATATTTGCTGTGTCCAGGGTTAGAGGTTAATTAATATTGCACAGCATTTCTTTCAAGGACTCCTTATTTTTGTTACAAAACTAGCGTTTAAGGAGTTTGAGTGTGCTGTGTGCCAAGTAGCGGTGCAGTTAAGGAGAACAATACTTCAGTTCTGGAAAGAAGCACCAAAATTTGACAGAGTGTACCTCTTGGGTCATTCTTTAGAAAAATCACATTAGACACTTAATTTTCAAAATGGCCACCAGTTTTAAAGATGGCCGCCTTTTCGGATATGTTTTACAGTACGCCAGCCAGTTAATATCGAATTTTCATAATATTAGAGTTGTTTTGTAGGTTTTAAAACATCCTGAGTTCATTTATTACACTTTTAAAGCAGCCAGAATAACCTTTCTGACTTTTGGTTGGGGTCTTTCCTCACCTGGGACCCTCCAGACAGACCCCTGAGCCTATTTCCGTAATCGCTCTGCTCCTGCTCCTGAACAATTTTAAATTAGATCTGAAATATGCTCTGAAATCAAAAATGACTAGTAGCAAATAACAGAGATCTTCCACGGGGGGTCTGGGACCCCTGGGGGGGGGGGGGTCCTCAGAGCTACTACAGGGGGCCTGCCAAATCTTGCTGAGATTTTTTTTTTTTAAACTTTGAATGTTTTTATGTATCCTGGTTTTATGTATTGTACTTTGATGGTTTATTAGTATTCTCAGTATTATTTACAATGTTTTTGTGTTAAACAGTTATGGTTGACAGCTTACTGCAGGGATTGCAATAATGAAGGTATTGCAACTTTTCACTTTGGGCGCAGAACAACATTTCCATTTATTGCACTGCACTCACACTGACAACACTGACCACACACACACACACACACACACACACACACACACACACACACACACACACACACACACACACACACACACACACACACACACACCTCTTTGTTATTGTCACCCCAAAACCCTCACCTTATCCTCTTATAGAGCCCATGGTCAATTACGCCCAAAAAGATTCACTACAATACAGTAATTTCAGACATGCAGGATATATTCGTCTTCAGTGTCTTAGTGTTGACACAGTCTCCACCATAGCATAGAGTGAAAGGCAGGTTATTTGAGCAGCTGCACCGCCCCTTGCAGACACATTTGATGAGTTCAAGTACCGCCTTTGGAGCAGGGAGAGCAAGAAACCTGACTGGAATATACCCTCCACTCTCTGAATTCCATCTATTTTCTTTGATTGGTGGAAGCTCAGGGCAATTTGTCAGGTATGATTTATCCTGCATTGTGACGTAGTTGGCACGGAGGTAATGTGGTAGCAGTGCAGCCCGAGTTGGAGGTAGCATCTCACCCTCCAAGTTCTTTGACAGAAATAGTTCCCATCTGAGTAATCCCAGGGTTGTTGGACCTTTTGAACTGTAAACATGGCATGCAAAATGTTCCGACTGCAATGTTGATGAAAGCTCACCATTTATAAGCTCAGGAGGAATCGCCAATGACCTTGCCAATGTCCTTGAGGCGGTTAATGGCTTGGTCATCATCATCATCAAGTAGGCATTGACCCATGTCTTTTTGGTGATTCCAACAAATGTTCTTCCCCAGTCAGCACCTGAAAAACTATGTACGCAAAGGAACCCTTGACATTTGTAACATCCAATAACTTGAACTCACTCGAATATATATCAATTTCCTTTTTTTTGTACCGGAGGCTAGGACTTGATAAGGAATCGGGGTATCAGCCTCTTCATGTGTTTGCACTTCCTCAAAATCATGTCCCTTGATGAGGGTATCGTATTATGATGCCTACTTTGTCATACCTGACAAATTGCCCTGAGCTTCCATCAATTGAAAAAAATAGATGGAATTCAGAGAGTAGAGGGTATGTCCAGTCAGGTTTCTTGCCCTCCCTGCTGCAAAGGCAGAGCTTGAGCTCATCAAATGTGGCTGCAAAGCAGGTTACAAGGGACGGTGCAGCTGCTCAAACAATAACCTGCCTTGCACTCTCCTCCCTGCAAATGCTATAGTGGAAACTGTCAACACTATTAGGGAGGACATGTATAGTAGTGAATTTCTTTGAGTACAATTGACCGTGAGCTCTTTAACTCATTGAGTGCCAATCCCGAACTAGTTCGGCTTTATTATCGTATCGCAGAGTGCCGATCCCGAACTAGTTCGGCTTTAAAAAAAAAAAAAAAAGAAAAAAATTGAAAAATTGAAAAAAAAAAAAAGTTTTTTTTTTTTTTTTTGGACCCCATCAAATCTGGTGAACATGATTTCAATCGCGATTTTGCATGTTCCACCCCCATACAACCCCATCTAACATACAGGGCAGCCATTTTTGTTTACATAACATGTAAAACATAATGGCTATTATCTCAAGAATGCCTGAACGGATTTCCAATCGGATTTTTTTGTTTGAAAGCTGTGAACAAACTGCACAAATCCACTCCAATGCAATCCAGGATTGCATTGGATTTTTTAGAGCTCATTCTTCTCTGTTTTTTTCCCATGCATGAGGTGTGCAAGGTTTAATCGTGGCTAAATTGCAGAAAATCTTCTAAAATGCTTGGTAGCCAATAGCTAACTTCAAGCTAACTTCATCCTCTTCCTGTACATGCACAAAGGAAAGTGTTCAGGCATGTCATGGCTGCAGGGCTTGTGCATATACCAGCACTGTCTAAGTAGAATTCTCTGGTCATTGGGGCCCTCTAGTGGTGAAAAAGGGGGCACTCAAAGAGTTAAGAGGATAGGGTGCAGGTTTTGGGGTGACGATAACAAAGAGGTGTGTGTGTGTTGTGTTGTGTTGTCAGTGTGAGTGCAGCGCAATAAATGGACATGTTAGACTGCGCGCCCAAAGTGAGAAGTTGCAATACCTTAATTCTTGCAATCCTTGCAGTAACGCCTGTGAACCTGTCTGTCTAACACAAAAATGTAATAAATAATACTTTCAAATGTAAAAAAGAAAGAAAAAAAAACTTCCCCATCAAGATTCGGCAGGCCCCCTGTAGTTACTCTGAGGGGTCCCGGACCCCCTGTGGAAGACCCCTGGGTATTTGCTACTACTCATTTCTGCTTTCAGAGCCCAGTTACAACAACTTTAATGCTTCAGTTATGATCTAATTTAACATTGCTCTGGAGCAGGAGCAAAGCGATTACTGAGATAGGCTCAGGGGTCTGTTTGGGGGATCCCAGGTGAGGAAAGACCCCAACCAAAAGTCAGAAAGGTTATTCTGGCTGCTTTAAAAGTGTAATAAATGAACTCAGGATGTTTTAAAACCTACAAAACAACTCCAATATTATAAAAATCGGACATTAACTGGCTGGCGTACTGTTCAGAGGCAGCCATCTTGGAAACATGGCAGCCATTTTGTTTTTTCAGTGTCTAATGTGTTTTATCATAGGAACAACCCCTAAGGAGTACTTGTGAAAAGTTTTAGGTTTCTTTCCACTTGTGAAGTATTTTAGTGCAAAAATGCATTTATCTGCCCCGCTAAAGTTCTTACTACTGGATTATAAACATCAATTATAAACATCTGTGTGCATATAAAAGCTGTACAGTGAGTGACATGTAGCTCAGTTGCTTAACGCTGGTTTTTGACATTACCGAAACGAAGCGGATAAAAGCGCAGAACTTTTTTTTAGGCTTCTTTAGGACCTAACGATGGATTTTATAAGGGTAAACATCATGGATTTTTGATGTTTACCCATATAACATCCATATCAAGTTGGGCTCCCATAGACTTTCTATACAGGAGGAAAATACCCAGAAAAGAAATCTGCTTTAAGTAGGATTTCTCGCCCAAGGAAAGACTTTTGTGCAAAACAAATGCTTGCAATGGATTCAGAATCATGACAAACCCCTAGTTAGACCCCTCACATCCTACTTAAAGCAGATTTTCTTTCTGGGTATTTTCCTCCTGTATAGAAAGTCTATGGGAGCCCAACTTGATATGGATATTATATGGGTAAACATCAAAAACTCCATGATGTTTACCCTTATAAAATCCATCGTTAGGTCCTAAAGAAGCCTAAAAAAAAGTTCTGCGTTTTTATCCGCTCCGTAACGGTAATTTCACTAAGACATTGCACTAATGGGTCAGTGTGTCCTTGGTAGTGTTTAACACAGAGGCTGCCTCTGTCCCTAGACAGGCAGTCATATTTATATGTATTGTGAAATATATATTGCTTCCGTTACTGTTAAATAGGGTTAACTGTTAACTCTCCAAGTTGGTGTACATGACAAAAAGATCCCTTCCCTACAATGAGACATTTTAAGTTATTAGGAATGTCCTTAAAATTAGATCTATAATGTATGACATAAATGATGATGATGATAGTAGGTAGTGAAGTATACTCTAGATTTTAAGACTGATGTAACCACACAGTTGTTATACCACTACTCCGTTTATGCCAAACTTTAAAGTTATACTGTGTAAGTTGCTCAACTAGTGGTCAGTAGCGTTATAGCAAACCGCGGTCGCGTCTGCTTTTTTCGGCCGTTTTTCGCCGCGGACCGGGCCTTCAGACCACCGGGTCCGCCTCGCTGGTTCGCCCGCCTCGCCTCGCATCCGTGGATGTGTCTCGTGTCCCTCTGCGGACCGGCGTTGGGTGGGGAGTTACAGTTTAGACTTCTAGTCCAGCGTAAACAAAGCTGTTGAAGCAAGCCATTTCCTGAAGAAACGTGATTGGCCGGTAGTGTATCATGTGTGTATGATCTGCAATGTGATTGGCCAACGTATACACAACGTATACAGATGATGCAGATGACGTAATTTTGCCGCGAAATCCCGCCCCTGTCACGGCTAAGTAGAAAACATATAAAGAAAAGGCTTTTGGGGCTGAAATGAACGGAGTGGGGGTTCTAAAACTTTAGCGATTTAATAGTTAGGACAATTTTAAGATATGTTTTATAAAAAAAGTTACATAGTATAACTTTAACTGACATCCATTCTGGCAAGCACATTCACAAGATAGGCTAATGAATCTCAATGCTGGATTGAATATGTTGAACAAGCCAAACACTTTTTTTGCACTAGGGGTCGATACACCTTCCTCCCGATACGATATCGATACCTAGGGTGATGATTCGATTGGTATCACGATTCTTGATTATACTGCGATTCATACGTTTTGCGATTCAGTATCACGATTATTGCGATTATTTCTCCCAAAATTACTTTGCTTTTTTATAATAGAACATTTTACCCCCTGCGATGCCAATTACGTCCAGGAACGTTATAAGGATTACCGCGGTGCAGCACCACGGCCCCGTTATCACGTCCAGGGACGTGTTAGATGGTTACCATGGTAACCAGGTAAACGGGTGCTACGACGGCGGCTGGTGATCAAAAAAACATGTAATCTCCACATAGGCTCCTATTCATTGCTGCTGCAAAGAAACGGCTTTATCTCTGAATCTTTTTCCAAAAATGTTTAGATCGCAGAGAACCGCTTTTTTTCACAGCAACACTGGGTAGCGACAGTCAGCCGTGGTTAGAATTTTTCATTTCAGTGTGAAGGTAACATCAAGCCAAGGTCTACATCCGGATTTAGTGAATCTCCACGACATGGACACGATCGTGGCTTCTTTTTCAAAAAAAAAAAAAAAAAAAAAAACACAAAATAAATCGACTCTGAACTTTGAAATCAATTTTAAGAAACCGTGGAATTAAAAATTGTTATATTTAAGTGAATAGTGAAATTTTTGCACCCTAGTATGAGAAGGCACAGAACAATGGGGAGAGGCATAAAGGTCTGAAACTAGAGTAGACCAGCTAAGCTATATGAAGACAAGTCCTTGGACAGTGAACACCTCGAAAAGTGCTGTTGCATGTTAACATTAGGACAAACATGTCCTCATAGTGTTATAATAACCGCATACATTGCAATTATGTGTGCGACCCTCCCAGCTCCAATGTCAGTAAGATTCTGCACGTAATTCAGAACAGATTTTTGACATAAATATTCTGTGTGATCTTCTTTACCCTTTTTTCTTTTTCTCAGTTATGTTTATCATCAGAAAATCTAAATTTGGATGTTAGGTTCTTGAGAGGTAGTAAGCTCTCTGTAATGTAATTTACATTATGGCTACACAGTTGACAGTCAGTTTTACAAAATAAATTGTAAATGGCAAATGCATGTAAAATGAGATGTTCAGCATTGTTACTTATATCTAAAGGTGTGTGTGTGTGTGTGTGTGTGTGTGTGTGTGTGTGTGTGTGTGTGTGTGTGTGTGTGTGTGTGTGTGTGTGTGTGTGTGTGTGTGTGTGTGTGTGTGTGTGTGTGTGTGTGTGTGTGTGTGTGTGTGTGTGTGTGTGTGTGTGTGTGTGTGTGTGTGTGTGTGTGTGTCCCTACATGAATTTGGAAGAAAAAAGAGAACCCATGCAAATAGTTGATATATGGGCATTTCGGTCAGATAGTCGGTGCGACATAGGTGTGAAGGCTGCATAATTTGTAGCAAAACCAGTTAAGCTGCTTTAACAACATATCCCCCCGTGCTGGAGTTAAATACTTTTGGACGTTTTTGTTTTTTTTGGGCTAGGCGAAATGTGACGTCCATCTACACTTAAGTCCCAACTGGCAAAATGTACTGGTTTAAAAGAAATCTCTATATTTTTTCCGCACACTGTTAAAGCCTGGTGGGGCACACTCTCCTGTGAGAGCTGGACGTCAATTCTTGATTCCGCGGACATGAAAAAACAACTCGGATATTCGAATAAAAATCTAATATTAAATCTATTATTTTTTTAATTGTTGTTTTTTATTATTACTTTCTGTTGAAAAGAAAGTATATAGTATAGACTATATAGTAGTCTATACTATACATAGTATAGACCACGGTATATTGTCATCCAAACCATGCCCATAGTAACCACATTTTAGAGGATAATCTACCTACTACCTAGTATGGGTGTAATATTTATTTATTCTCTTCTGCATTAGCATTGTCAATGCCAGGACCATAGTCATAGAGAGGAACTATATGTCAGGACACAGTTTCTGTCAGGAATGTGGGACCATCCAGCGTCAGTGCAACAGCAGGAGGGAAGCCCTATGAGGTGGCCACTGGCCAGACCATGTACAAATCGTTTTATAATAATAGTAATAACTACTCCCACCGCTCTGCCGCCACTCGCGACTGTTATTCCGCGGACGGCAGAAAGATCCACGAATGGACAAGAAATCCACGGGTGGCCGCGAATTCCGCGATAAATTCCGTGATCGCGGAATCGCGGATTCCTGTGGGGACTAACTAGTAAGACGCCTCAGGGTGACATGCGACGAGGTCGTGCCAACTCTTGGCCATCTGGCCAGTGATGTTGGACCAGTTCCCCATAAATGGAGACCCCTGGTACCCATATATGGAGATCCATGTACTGTATGGAGATATGCTGTGAGAGCCCAAACATGCTTACTCAGTTATTCGTTATGTGAAAGTCCTATGATGTCTATGACATCTGACATCATACCCTTTTATGCCCATACATGGAGATCCCTGTCTGTAGAACCAGCCGTTAGTGTGGTATGTGGCCGACGTGGCCTCTATATATGGGCATTCCCATATGAAGTCCTGTTAGATGCAGAAGGTGAGTGGTTCAAACCCTGCCTAAGCCGACGTCAGCAAGGAGGGAAGACGACAGCCAGCCCCATGGCCTTCCCTAAGTAACAATAAATCTTGTGAAATACAATGTTGTCAACCAATCATCAAGGACGATGATACACGAAAGAAGAAGAAGATATGGGCTTAATATTGATGACATCAGGAAACTCCATATATGGGCATAAAAGGGATTCTGTTAGTGTGACATCACAGTGAAGCCAGAGCGTGATGTCAGAGCAGCAAACCCATTCTGTTAAGAGTGGTTCCCCTGACATCACACAGTGATGTCAGAGCATGATGTCAGAGCGACAAACATAGAAGCACAGTGTCAGGCGTGACAGAGATACATACGGTTGTGCTCAAAATGATTCAACCCCCCTCTGCAAATCTGGTTTATAGACCAATTATTTGTTTACAAACATTGAGACTGAATGCACAGCTGACTGTATCATGTAATCAATTCCCAACAGATCCCCAAACCTGTTGTTTTGGGGAGCACTGGTTATTCAACCTCCTCTTGTGTGCTAGTGAGGTGCTCCCATGGGTGCGCCCTTATCGAGACATATATACTTCATTGAGCAACGGTGTTCCACGTCAACCGAGTAGCTGATATACAAACTCACATCGCGTCACCAATGCAACCCTTCTGAGCTTGGAGGTCTGCGGCTCTGCGCGCGACACCGTCGCATGATGGAGCATAATTAGGCTTCATGGACTGCAGCTGGGCGAGCAGTAGACGCTCTGGTGATCCAGTGGATCGGGTGGGTGATCAAGAGGAGTGCTCCCTCTGTTCTGATGACGGTGAATAGAGGTGGGGTTTGAAGGACAACTGTTTTGAATCGCTATTATTGTTTACAATCAACAGAAACTAAGGATTATATATTTCAAGAGTGAGAATTTACAGTAAAAATCCTAAGCATTCTTCCTCCACACTGGGAGAAAAACGGCATCTGAAAGTTTGATGGAATGCATTTTTAAACACGAGTGCCATCCATTGCATCCTATGAACGGTGGGGTTCATTTGGTGCCGACCGGCGTGCGCATACTGGTTTATATCAATGTGACGTGGACCATTAAGGCATCTATTGGCTAAATTGGCTAAAACTGACAACTGAATGAAATAAATACATCATACAAAAATAAATACATTTTCCAAATTCAATGCTAAATGCCACTTTCACTTTCAATTATTCAACTCTTAATTAACCTGAAAACATCTGTAATCAACTGCAATCGACTAATCAAGGGCCTAAATCAGGGGTGTCGAACTCATTTTGGGGTGAGGGCCGCATTGGATGAAAGGCGACTTGATGAGGGCCGCAACCAGTCGCGGATCGGATGGCATGCACGCTCGCGCACATGTTCGCTCTGTTTTTCTTCCTATCGTCTCAGCCACTGCTATAGCTAGCATTATAGCAGTATATCATTTTACAAATTGTGTTCATTATTAAGTAAAATAGCTACTTTCATTATTGGTATTCAGGGTTGTTAGGGTTACTTTTAAAAAGGAATCCCCTACAGTTACAAGTTACTTGCAAAGAAAATGTAGTCAGTAACGTAATCTGATTATCACAATTTAAAAAGTAACTACTAGTTACTTTCAGTTACTTTTGGATTACTTTTTAGCAAAACTCTCTTTAATTAAATAAAACAAGTTTTACCATTGATAACTAGACAAGAATATTGAGCCTATGAAATTAGGAAAAGGACAACAGAATTTTACTTAAACAAAGTGGCAGTACTTTACGCTGATTCGACTTGATTATGTTATTGTTTGACGTTATTAACTTATTTGTAAAATTGATGAGGGCAAGGGGAGAATGTAATCCAGCATGTAACCCCCATCATTCAGATCCATTACTGTAATCCAGATTACACATTTTAAAATGTAACCTATGACTTTACAAGTTACCTGTTTTTTGTAATCTGATTACGTAATCCCGTTACATGTAATCCGTTACTTAACAACCCTGTTGGTATTACAGTTGCAGTTAGGTACGAGAGATGCTATTTGTTTAAATGAGTAGTTCATCCCCAAAATGACTTTTTTTTTTCTTTGATTACTCACGCAATGGAGACTTGAGTTCAATAATATTTTTTTATTTTATTTGTCGCATTACTAAGACAAAAATGTGATAATAGTACACTTCCCCCTATTGATTCCGGATGGGGACCAAATGCATTTGGGTCCCCATCCGGAATCAATAGGCATGCATTTATTGTAATCAAACTTCTGTTTTAGGAATGAGTCTACATTGGCTCCATGGCATTTTGGGGGTGAACTACTCCTTTAAGAAGTGCCAATAAGAATAAACCATTTGATAATAGAATAATTCAATTCCTGATAGTCTCTGCTATAATTTGTAAATGGCTAAAAAATATTATTGATGCAGGACAATAATTATTTTTATTGTATTTTATAATAAAAAGAATAAAAGTAATGAACAATAATGGCATATTCAGAAAATCTGAATAATAAAACCTTTACATTTTATTATTATTATATTTTTTAAATAAGTTATTTTCTTAACAACATTAATTTCCATGTCTAATATGTGTAATCTTTGAGTACAGTTTGAATATTGTAGGTATGTTCAGGTATTATTCATAGCCAGATCCCCCACCCCATTCCTAGCAATGCTGTCATCGTCAGAGAGAGAGAGAGCTGGTCACTTAACATCAGAGAGAGAGCTGGTCACATAACATTCCAATCAATCAACTCAATCACTGCCAGCTGGTGGGAGAAACCTAGCCTGCAGTTCTTAAAACAATCATAACTATTGACAGGAATGGGCTAGAGACTTACTTTCTTTCCCTAAATGCTCAGAAATGTATGCTCTACAAGCCTGGGGCCGGAATCACCTTGCGGGATATCCGGCCCGCGGGCCGTATATTTGACATCCCTGGCCTAAATAGTTGCATCAGATGTGCAATCTGGCCTGACTAGAAGTTTGTTGACTTGTTGACTTTGATTAGAGCAGTTAGAAACATGGCTAAATCTTATGAATGGTCAGAAAAGTTCAGAGAAGAGATTATTGCGTTGTACAAAAAAGAAAAAGGATATAAAACTAGAAGCAGTGCTCTTCCGAAGTAAATCCGAACACAGGTCTTCACCAGGTCAGGTAGGTCCTGGTGGCGTGAAAAGGGTGCCTTATTTGGCCTTTAACGGCAATGTGTGACGCTGCATACATGATTTGAGGCATTTTGTTCAAAAAATTAGTTTGGAAAAAGTCGACCTGCAGGTGGCGCTGTAAAAGGCCAATATGAAAAGAGTGTAATTTGTTCCTTGACCTAGTGGGAATGTGCGTGCAGAATTTCTCTGTAATCACAAACTGCGTTCATGATTTCAGTAATTTTGATAAAAATGGACCAATCTTGCAAACTTTGGAAGCCAATGTTAGCCAATTAGGATGGAATATGGTGGAAATCTCGCTTTTGCGAACGCGGGTGAGGGTTAGAGTTGGGTGTTGAAAAGATGAGATGTAGTAACAGCGACATGCTCCCGGAATATGAACTGGAAGCAGTGCTCTTCCTAGCACAGGTCTCCACCAGGCCAGGCGTCCTCCGTCCTGGTGGCGCTATAATGGGCCAATGTAAAAAGGGTGGCATCTGGCATGTGTTCTTTGCCAATCTTAGACCTTTCATGCCATTCGGACGCTGCATGCATGATTTGAGGAATTGTGTTCCAAAAATGTGTTTTGCTAAAGTCTACCTGCTGGTGGCGCTATAACAGGCCAATGTGAATGGGTAGCATTTGTTCCTTGACGTAGTGGGAATATGTGTGGCAAATTTCACAGTAATTGCAAGCCGCTTTGATGATTTGAGGCATTTTGTTCAAAAACTGAGCAATCCTGCAAACATTGGAAGCCAATATTAGCCAATTAGGATGGAATATGAAATATCAGATAGATCGGACTTGATCACATGACTATAGAGATACTGTGTGTGTACTGATTTTCATGATTGTTGGAGAAAATCTGATGGAGTAATAGTAAACACACTCATGTGTTTTACATAAGTTGTCCTCCTGGTGGCGCTATAAAAGGCAAATGTGAAAAATGCAGGGCAAAGGTTTATCGTTAGCCTCTAGGGAGTGTGCATACAAAGTTTTCCACTTATTGGTGGAGTTAAAGGTAAAAACACAAATTGCCCTGTTATAGCGCCACCATGAGGCTGATTTGAGAAATTTGAAGTGACATTTCTTTCTCGGGAATGTGCACGCCCAATTTCACCAAGATTGCACGCTGTGTTCATGATTTGAGGCATTTTGTTCAAAACGGAGCAATCCTGCAAAAAAAAAAGGCAATTGTAGCCAATCAGGATGGAATATGGAAAATCTGACAGATCCATGTGACTGTAGAGATACTGTCTACCGATTTGTAGGATTTGTGGACAAAATCTCTAAGAGTAGTGTACAGAAATGTGTTTTGCCAACATCGGCCTCATGGTGGCGTTAGAACAGGGCCATTTGAAATATGTGGGGCAGAGGTTCTGAATTGGCATCCAGGGAGTGTGTGTGCCCGTTTTGGCAGCGACCGGGCCAACGGCGCCGGAGATTAGCTGGTAACAAACTGGAGGGACGCACGGACGGACAGACGCACGCACGCACAGACGGACGGATGGACGGACGGACAGGGGCGAAAACATACTCTCTCCCATGCCTTCGGCTGGTGGAGACAAATACCGGACAGATCCGTCTTGATCACATGACTATAGAGATACTGTGTACTGATTTGCATGTTTTTTGGATAAAATCTCAGGGATTTTTTTTTACATAAGTCGGCCTCCTGGTGGCGCTATAAAAGGCAGATATGAAAGATGCAGGGCAAAGGTTTTTCCTTGGCCTCTAGGGAGTGCATATACAAAGTTGTACACTGATCAGTGGAGTTATAGGTAAAGTAAAACACAAATTGTCCTGTTATAGCGCCTCCATGAGGCTGATTCGATTTTTTTAAGTGGCACAATTTCACCAAAATCGCATACTGCGTTCATGATTTTAGGCATTTTATTCAACATGGACCAATCCTGCAAACTTTGGAAGCCAGTTTTAGCCAATCAGGATGGAATATGGAAAATCGGACAGATCCATGTTGATCACATGACTGTAGAGATACCGTCTACTGTTTCGCGTGATTTTTGGACAACATCTGTAGGAGTACTGGCAAAAGTTAGTTTTGCAAAAATCGGCCACCTGGTGGTGCTAGAACAGGCCCATGTGAAACATTTGGGGCAGAGGTTCTGAATTGGTATCCATGGAGTGTGTGTGCACAGTTTGGCAGCGACCGGGCCAACGGTGCCAGAGATTAGCTGGTAACAGACAGACGCACACACACGCACGGACGGACGGACGGACGGACGGACGGACGGACGGACGGACGGACAGGGGCGAAAACATACTCTCCCCCATGCCTTCGGCTGGTGGAGACAACAATTGCAAAGACACTGAATGTCCCAAAAAGTACAGTTTTGAGCATAGTTCACAAGTTCTAAGTCAAAGGAACAGTGGCTACACTAATGAACAATATTTTCAGAGGGGGTTGAATAATTTCGAGCACAACTGTACATACAGACAAGCTGTGACCGTTCACATACTAAACTTGCGACCCACAGACGCAAAAATAGGGAATAGGGTGGATTTCGGACACAGCCAATGTCTTTGTCCAGGGCCCACTGCACTAACGTAAGGCCTGACGGTTGCTCTGATCATGTCTTTGCAGTACCTAACAGCAGTCTGAGAGTACCGTTGGCTATGGCAAGGAGGTCTGTGGAGGTCTGCTGGCCTATCGTTCCCGACGACCTTTGCTGTGTGTCTCTCTCCCTCATTCCTGTCCATCTTCACTTAAAGAGTCATGAAACCCAAAATCACTCTATAAATATATATTATATCAATGAGTCACTTGTGATGGGGAGCAATGATATGGTTCAATTTGCCCATAGGCTTGTGGATTCAGAGCTTTCTGCTCCTATTTCTGTGTTCTTCCAGTTTCTAGGTAGAAAATAAATATTTGACGCCACTCATTACATATTTGCTCTCGGCGTACCATTTGTTCGGCGTGAGGTTCTAATTAATACTAACGTTTGTTTTATATATACAACTGCAGATAACCACTCCTACATTTTAGAAACCACTCCTAAATTTCAGAAACCACTCCTACATTTTAGATTTCTTTTCTTATTCTGAATTCTGATGAAACAAATAAAGCGGCAGGGTTTCTCGCTCCTTTAATAACTATCAATAAAGGCAGAAAAGCCAAAAAACGAATCTAAGAAAAACATGCATGCATATTGTTGCAAGTACCTGGCACAGAATTAATGCTACAACTATTAACTATTTTCTTAGTGATTTGTCTATTGATTACCTATTTAATAATGTCCATAATAGCTTGTGGAGGCTTTGGTGGGATTGAGTCTGGTTTGTGATTTTCGGGTCATATGTAAGGACAATCTTCCCGGAGTTACAGCAGAAACCCTTTCTCTCCTCTTTACCGCAATGTGAGCATTTGGGACATAAAAACAGTGAGGTGTTGCTCAGCGTGCTTCTGTAATCAACACGTAGGTCCTCTTGAAGCTAGAGATGCTCCGATTGCGATCACTCACCGATCAATCGACACATCTCTAAAGCTAATGTGCTCGTGATGTTCATATGATATTAGATTCAAACATAAACGGCCATTCATGTGAAACGTCTGACATCATACAATCCCCTTTATGCCCATATATGGAGATTCTGTACCTGATACCTGGAGATCAATAGTCACACTTGCAAATTAATTTTGTCCTTGTCCCTTTTATACCCATATTAGGGATGTAAACTAATATTCGGCGTTTATGAGATCAAAGTCGATTATCAAAATGTAATTAAACTTGCTTAAACTGTCATTGCTTATTTAAGTAGTCCCTTATTTATTAATTTTGTAAAAGGCCTTGAATAATGTGATCTTGGTTTGCAGATACAATTGAAAGAAACAATAGGGTCAGTTAGTTTGCATGTGCAGAAAAAGAAAATCCCACAGAACTCTGTAACTGATCTCTGAAGTTTGTACAGAAGCGTTGTAATGAGGACACGCACACCGTTAACCACAAGGCCCACAGACATGTCTCTGTGCAAGACGCCTTCATCGGTTGAAGTATGGCTGTTTTCAGTTGAGAGTGACTGAGCGTCTGAGCCTGTGTGTGTGTGTGTGAGTGGAGGAGTGAGTTACAGCACTCTACTGCCTGTCGGGAGCAGTGTGCCCTTCCCCCACTCCACTGAATGACTGTTGAGGAAGCTCCACTGAGCCTGACCCCCGCCAAACAC
Organism: Nannobrachium achirus; assembly: GCF_963921795.1. NCBI lineage: Eukaryota > Metazoa > Chordata > Actinopteri > Myctophiformes > Myctophidae > Nannobrachium > Nannobrachium achirus. The sequence continues at coordinate 42,983,960 of NC_137812.1, forward strand.
ACACTAGACTGAGCTGTATTGTTGGGTCCTAGTGCCTGCAGCAGCAGGCATATGATAAGATTTGTGTGTGGCTGTGAACTTGTTCTGTCTGTGTATTAGAGGTTAAAGATGAATTGTAAAATGGAGACTTGGAAATGTTTTGTTTTATTTAATCCTTGTTGGGACAGTTCAGTCAAATGATTATGGGTGCAGTGCAACAGGTATCTTTAATATTTATAATCGATTATATTGATTTTTAGTTTGAATAAATTGAAGTTCTTGTATTGCACCCTGAGGAAGGTCTATGTGCTGCAGCAGTGCCGTCCAAATTAACGAAAGCTTTTAAAACTTGAAAAAAAATTGGAGTGTGTGCCTTGGATGTTCTTAGTTTAGCTTCCACAGGCTACACAACACCTCTTTTAACTCATTCAGTGCCTATCCCGAACTAGTTCGGGATATTCTGGATCAAAAACACATTTTTATTTGCTATTTTACTTACCCCGAGCTGCTTGGAGCAACGTGGGTGGTCCCGGCTCGCTAGCCGCTAGCCAGCAAGCCATTCTACTCTGTCCGACGATATATTCCATTGAAAATGGTTTAAAATAAAGTTTAGACCCCCCCCAATGTTCACCCAATGTTCATTGTAGGCGGCGCGACGTATTCCATGGTGCCTCTCCCGAACTAGTCCGGGATATTTAATGAAAATGAATAAAATGATAAGAGGCCTTCTGAAGCCTGGCTTGATTTTTGTAGCTACTAGCCGAAAGCTAACAACGTCCTGGCCGGCCGTAGTTTGCGAACGAAATCGCCAATCTCCACCTAATCCAATGAAAGGCAACATCTTTAAAGTCTTATATCTCTTTTTTGTGTTTTGAGAAAGCGGCGCGAGGTTTCTTTACGGCGAAATCGCCCAAAAATGATCTTTTAGATGAAAAAATGGGAATGGCCATTCTGTTAGCATCTCCATCCGGGACATTTCCATGCTGTGTATCAACGTGAGGACGTGAGGTCCTGGAAGCTGAAGTCATGGAAGCTAAAGCGCTCGCCTATGAGAGATGCGCTGGCATTCTTTGGCCCCTAGAGGGCGCTGGCACGCAATGAGTTAACATGACAGTGTTTCATTGTTGTGGTTTTGCATGTCTGAAATGTACAACTTACCGTGTCAAGCTATGTGTTACAATAATCAATCAGTGTGAAACATGCATTAATAGGATGCTGTCACGTTTTTCAACAATGATAGTGAAAGTGAAAATGCCCGATCTATGTGCTTGTAGATCTGCTATTGTCACTTGTTTGGGTCCCGGGGAGACATCACATTTCTCTTTTGGGTCTCCTCTCCAGCTATTAAAAGTGCCATGCATAGTAGTACATAAGGACCGCAGGAATACACAAGAAACGGAGGGGGAGAGTGATTTAATCCGGTTGCTCCGTAGGTCCGTATGTAATGTCTCTGTCCGTAACCTTACGGACAACACTCGACGGATTAAAACCGATAAAGACGTACGTACGCTTGAACTACCCGTGGTGAACTTTTGTCAACCGTGGCAGTAGTGAGGACAATTACTTATGACAGTGGTTCTGAAACAATGTGTCCCAACAAGAAATATAATTTAGCAAGAAACGGGAAAAAAGGAACGTCATTGCAATCACTGAAGAGGACGTCTCGACTCCTCACAGCCTCAAACTGCTTTATTGGCATGAGAAAACATGCACACAAACGCGTGCACGCACACACTCACACCGCCTGTCCTCCAACAGCGAGAGTGCACTGTGTTCAGTCCGGGTGGTTAATCTGTACCTCGGTCCCTCGCGGAGTTGCATTTACCGCGATAACGTTGCCAACAGCAAACATCACGTCGGTCGTCGGGTCATGAAATTCTGTGGTTCTACATATTTTGTTAAAAAAAACACCTCCATATGGTACGCGGCCCAAACGGGAGCAGAATTAGAGCGGAGAGCGGGTCAGCACGTAAATAACGTAGAGAGGAACTATGCATGTCGACGGATCTACCGTACGTACTCTCACCCAAAATCACGCATACGTAACTATAAACGGCCCTTAAAAGGTTTGGGAACCACTGAACTAAAGCACAAACATCCCCCTCTCTCTCTTTCTCTCCATTCACCTCCATCAGATGGTGGTGAAGACCTACATGGACATGGACCAGGACTCGGAGGAGGAGAAGCAGCAGTATCTGGGCCTGGCGCTGCACTTGGCTTCAGAGTTTTTCCTCAGGAACCCTAACAAGGATGTGCGCTTACTGGTGGCCTGCTGTCTGGCAGACATCTTCAGGATCTATGCCCCAGAGGCACCCTACACCTCCCATGACAAACTCAAGGTATGACAAACATTGAAATCCTCTAACTGTCATATCGTCGCTGTCGGGTGGAAACCTTGTATGTCCAAAACCGTTCCTTTTTTTATTATTATTTGAAAAATGTGTTAAAGTAGTGAAAATAGCACTTCTACAAGCACACAAAGCCACGCGATGTGAGGCGTTGTGCGACAGACACTCTTGTATGATGAAGTAGGGCTTTAATTTACAAAAGAACATAGTATTTTGAAACTTGGAGACGCAAGGTTTCTGCCCGACACTGACGATATGCTCTGTACCACTCTGGGAGTAGGGAATTTACCAGCTCAACTAGTGATTTCCATCATAAATAACCACCAGCACAATATCCCCTATCCTTCATTTTCCTTATTTCTCTGTCGGGCGCTCTGCACCCCACACCCCCTGTTCGTCACAACAACTTCCAACGGCTATGTACATGGATGTTCTGTCCCGCTCCTTATTACCAAACCAAACCACCATCTCTGTTGTTGAATGGTCTAGTCTAGTCATTAGCAGTGCTAAGTGCCAAAATAATTTCCCCACTTCCTAATGAAAACGCCTGATGCTTTTATAATTATACACATAGTACAGTACATGTGTGAGTGCATGAATATGCAGTTCATTTAAGATTTAAACACACGTTCACCCTGCAGTGTAGGGGAGCATCAAACTGGGTCAATGGGGCATGTAATAGACTGCTGGAGCTCAACACTCATACACCATAGTGAGCCTTTGGTAGAATGTACATTTAAAGTTTGCTCTCTGCAGCTTCTTTTTAATCATTAGCACTTAACTGTATAACATTCTTTTCATTCATATCCATCGTTTCTTAACTACACACCTTTCTTCCGTGTTAATTGCCTCCAGGACATCTTTCTGTTCATCACCAGACAGCTAAAGGGACTGGAAGACACCAAGAGCCCGCAGTTTAACAGATACTTCTACCTGCTGGAGGTGAGGAGCTGAGTAGGGGCTAGAGTTACAGGGAAGGAGCTGTGATTGTAAGATAAGGAATTGTTACCAGCTAATCTCCATTTGAGGTATGTGAGGTAGATGATGAGGGGAAAGAGAGAAGAAGTTAGGTGGGTGGGTTGAGAGGGTTGTAAGGAATGGAGAAGAGCCATCCATCCAGTGTTTCTCAAATGGGGGTACGTGTACCCCTAGGAGTACGTGGGAGTACTGCAGGGGGTACGTGAGGAAAACTAGAAAATGTGAATATGTATTATTTTACTGTTATGGTTAATGATAAAACATTGACAGAGTTGTTGTGAACCTGCTCATCTGTACATTTCTAAACCAAATTACATCAATTACTTGATGTAATTTGGAGATACAGCAAATAGTATAAAATCAGATACAAATTAAGAAGTTTGTTCCCAGCGTTGATGATGGTGACAATTACATCATGTTGATTACAGAAGCACGCTGAGCAACACCTCACTGTTTTTATGTCCCAAATGCTCACATTGCGGTGTCTTTGTATGGAAAGAGGAGAGAAAGGGTTTCTGCTGTAACTCCGGGAAGACTGTCCTTACATATGACCGAAAATCACAAACCAGGCTCAATCTCACCAAAGCCTCCACAAGCTATTATGGACATTATTAAATGTCCGCCCGCCCGCCCGCCCGCCTGCCCGCCTGCACACACACACACTCCCCCCCCCCCCCCCCCCCCGTGTGTGTGTGTGTGTGTGTGTGTGTGTGGGTTTGTGTGTGATTGTGCATGGCCTGAACAACAGCGCCCCTCCCTTAACATGCGATTTCAGATCAATTGCTCCAGCCACCGAGGAAAAACGCTGAGACAGACAGACACTCACTCAGACATTCGCAAAATTATAGTATAGATGTTTATTTGCCATTATGCTGTTTTATTTTTAACGTATTGGCATTGGAACTGGACTTTTGATGTACATTTTGCTGTAGTCAGGCCAGGGGAAGGAGGTACTTGGCTTTCGGAAATCGGTTTAAGGGGGCTATTGCAGCCAAGAAAGATTGAGAACCATTGCATTAAAGAGTTGTGGGGGGGTGGTACCTCTATTTGATGTTTATAGGAGGATGAGTGACAGCTGACGAGTATATATTGTTGTTGTTTGTGGCTGTAGAACCTAGCGTGGGTGAAGTCCTACAACATCTGCTTTGAACTGGAGGACTGCAACGAGATCTTCATCCAGCTCTTCAAAACTCTATTCTCTGTCATCAGGCAAGGACCCTCAACACTTCCCACTTAAATTCAGTAGCAATTACAATATTTGCCCAAATGTTAATGTTTCTGAACACCCTTTTTATATAAAGGAAATAACTTTATTTGAGAAGAGTGTGATTGAATGAATAACTCAACTACTGTTTCTAATGCATTGGATGCATTTCATAGGGCATTAAAAAGGTCAGTTTCAGGTTTTTTTAATTATAATTATGCAATGAGATGTTCTGGCAGTGTGCACTGCACACAGAGTACTTTTTCAGGGTGCTGGTTATTACCATCATTGTTTACCAGTGTCAGAAATGCACGTGATGTGCGTCTTAACACTGCTCCACTCGTCGGGAAATTGCAAAGCACCAGAAGAAGCGAAGCATATATTCCCCTGTGCTAGGAAGAATTGATGATCATGATAAGATAGGATTGGAATGATGGTGGAGACTGTGGTGAGAAAACGAAATTCTCCACAGACAACCACATATTAGGCTGTTTTACCACTGCCCAAAAACCGTGTGCTCAAAATATAGACTCACATCTGGTGCACTGATAAATCTGATATCTTTCCATCTCCGTCCACAGTAATAGCCACAACCAGAAGGTTCAGATGCACATGATGGACCTGATGAGTTCCATCATTATGGAGGGAGACGGAGTCACACAGGAGCTCCTGGATACTATCCTCATCAACCTTATACCTGCACACAAGGTGATCTATTATACATACACAGTTGTTCCTAATTTAGAGGCTTAACACATGCAGCCAAACAGCGATACTAATGGCTACATTTTCTGTGACGCAGAATCTGAACAAACAGGCCTACGACTTGGCCAAAACTCTGCTGAAGAGGACAGTCCAGACCATCGAGGCATGCATTGCCAATGTGAGTAACAGCTCCTGTTCTACTCTACTCTTCCCTTCATTCTTTATCTCACTTTGGTGTGCCCTCACTAAGTGCCGTCATTTGTTTTATTCATTGTCAATAGTTCTCTAAATTAGTTTTCCTGTCTGTTTTTCTTTCCATCTCTCGTCTCTCCCTCACAAATTATTTACTCACTTCTCTAGTGCTGCTGCTTGCTAAAATGCAAATCGCAATTTTCTGGGTTCATAAGCAAATAAGTAAACGCGAATGCAGCGTGACGTTAATATTGGTTAATACTTTTATGATTAATTGTGCTACCCTACTGTCCTGTCTCTAACATTCTGTTGTGTCTCAGTTCTTCAACCAGGTGCTGGTGATGGGCAAGTCATCGGTCAGCGACCTTTCGGAGCACGTCTTTGACTTGATCCAGGAGCTGTTTGCTATCGACCCTCTCCTTCTCACCTCAGTCATGCCTCAGCTAGAGTTCAAACTCAAGGTTGAAGACACACTCTATTATCCCCAAAGATTTAAACCCATTATCTCTTGTAAAGAACTAATTTCTTTTGAAATAGGGCAGGCTAAGCATGCTGTCCCTTAGGCTTGGGTGGTCATATTTCCCTGACATTTTTCACCAGGTAGCAAAATTAAACAAAAAACGAAAATAAAACAAAATTAAACAAAACAAAATAACTTAAAAGCTATGCTGCTTGTGATAGAAGTCATTGTAGCATGTATGACATCGTCTAAACTACAATGCTGTGTCTAATATGCAATTAGTCTGCTTGGACAAGTATTGCTGGGTTTGAATAGATGGGAAAAAAGTCCTTCTTTCATTAATTCAGCATACCTTGCTGGAAGAGCCAATGACACTTGTTGCAGAGGAGCATACCAATGTGTCAGTGGATGATATGGAGACAGACTTGCATTTGAATAAAATCATATGGCCAGTAAAATGTTTTAGGTGAAAGAAATCATATAAAGGTAGTTATATGTGGCAATATTCTCATGATTGCATGTATGTATTTTTGATGGTATAGGAAAATATTACTTTGGGATTTGTAAATATCCTGGTATTCTGTAATAACGCCTTTGTCACCGCCCAAGCCTTCTGACACTAGTACATTATATTATTATATAAGTCGCATGCATTTAGCTTTCCTTGGCAGTAAGGATCCTAATAATACCATTGTGTTTCAGAGTAATGATGGCGAGGAGCGTCTAGCTGTGGTACGGTTACTAGCTAAATTGTTTGGGGCCAAAGACTCTGAGTTGGCCACACAGAACAGACCTCTGTGGCAGTGTTTCCTTGGACGGTAAGTTAACGCTCAAATACCTGGAACGCGCCCACGTCGCATTAGATTTGAACCACTTTAACCATTATTTTATGCTTTAACTATTGAAAAATAGCAGATATACAAGCTCACAGCGCGGCACCGAGTGCCGCGCTGCGAGCTTGTAGATCTGCTATTTTTGAAAAATCGTGAAAACGAGTGCAAGTCTTTGGATATCTTTGACCCGATCTTTGACCCGACTTCTAAATCCTTCCTCTAAATCGGTGGTTCTCAAACTTTTTCATGTCAAGGACCCCCAAAATTACAGGTATTTGGCCACGGACTCTCATCTCAAAATATGTTGTTCCAGGGACCCCCAGAAGCAAATATTTGAGTTATAAATGTTCGCTTTTAAATACATATATTCAAAATAGCAGATCTACAAGCTCGCAGCGCGGCACTCGGTGCCGCGCTGTGAGCTTGTATATCTGCTATTTTTCAACAGTTAAAGCAGTCAATAATCCTAGGCCTAAATGGGTTAAACACACGCAGGCTTAGTTGTGAGCCAGTGTCAAGCATCATCTTAGATCTTCAAGCTCTTAGATGGTTATTGTCTGTGCGTGACATGATGTGCAACCAAGTATAAATCAGGTGTAACGTGACATGGCCAACCTAACAGCACCCACATCTGTATTTGCTTACTTACTCTTTATCGTTTGTGAACTGAACGTTTTTTCTTTTCTTTCCCCCTCCACGCCAGGTTTAATGACATCCATGTTCCAGTCAGGCTGGAGTGTGTCAAGTTTGCCAGCCACTGCCTCATGAACCACCCAGACCTGGCCAAAGACCTCACAGGTGTGTCTCTGTGATGGTTTGTGTTCATATCGGCGTTGTCGGTGGAAACCTTATAAGACCGTTCGTTTTGTATTTATCATTTTAAAAATGAACTAAACTAGTGAAAATAGCAGATCTACAAGCACACAACGCCTCGCACCACGAGGCGTTGTGTGCTTGTAGATCGGCTGTTTTCACTACTTTTGTGTGACAGCCTTGTATGATTAAGCAGGGCTTTACTTGGTGAAAAGTCATACAAATTTTAAACTTGGAGATACGAGGTTTCTGCCCGACAGTGACAATATGTTTTTGTCTTTTTCTGGCCTCGTTTAAATGTGTTCTACATCCCTGACACACAAGGCACATCACTACAAAAACCCAGCCCTGACCCTTCTCTTCCCTCTGCTTCAATCTATCAGAATACCTGAAGGTGCGTTCCCATGATCCAGAGGAGGCCATCCGCCATGATGTAATTGTCACCATCATCAACGCTGGGAAGAAAGACCTCAACTTGGTTAATGACCAACTGCTGGGCTTTGTGCGGGAGAGGACCTTGGACAAAAGGGTGAGATGTGTAATCGTCTGGATTTAAACCCACATGGGAAAACAAACATCTACAGTACCACTTAGACAAGTGAAATAGTAAGGATAAAGTATTAGTATTTAGTTTGTGTCCTGACATCTTGCACAAGAAACCATCAAGTACCACTTAGTCAATCCCCTTTTGTGCAAGTGAGATGGTAGTCTTAGTCTTGCTGGCAGCTTGCTGGCAAGCTACACTGCTGCATATACAGTATACGCACTCATACATAACATGTATTATTCATATACCTAAACACACAATGTGAATCTACATACGTAGCAGCCAGTGTATTCTGTACATGTATTTACTGTATAACCAGCCAATGTGCATCTACCCACTTTGTATTTTTGGTATATCCAAGGACCTTCCAATAGCCCCCTTTTCAAACTTATTTCTATTAAGCATAATTTTATTCTAGTACAGGCTGAATATGAATAGCAATGGCCTTATGGGAGTAGATTAACATCCCTGATTGTTATTCACACATATTTACATACTTATTTTACATGGTGTCTAACACCATCATGTTCATCTAGTTCTAGTCAGTCCAACTGGCTAGAAGCCAAGTGATTGATAAGACTATGGAAAGAGAAGACATGACAGCATGGAACTTATCTTATTATTGAATATAACAAGAAAAGTAAAATTGTCTTTTCGCTAAATCTCCTCTTGCTTTTCATTTCTCTCCTTCTCGCCTCCCTCCTTCCTATAGTGGCGTGTGCGTAAGGAAGCCATGATGGGCCTGGCCCAGCTTTTTAAGAAATACTGCCTGCACCACGAGGCAGGCAAGGAGCAGGCCCAGAAGATCAGCTGGATCAAAGACAAGCTGCTACACATTTACTACCAGAACAGCATTGACGACAAGTGAGCACGCATACCCTAGATGAAGACACCCGCATTACATAGCTAAAGCACACATACAGTGACATAGTGAATCAATATTATATATTGAAAAATGTCCTGGTCAGAAACTGACACAGATTGGAATAATTGTGTAATACAGCTGCTTAGTTTAGTGGTGACAAGATAAACATCTGACATCAAATGCTTACTAATGTTTCCTGCTTTAGTTTTAGCCCTAGTGGTGGTGCTCTAAGGATTGCAATATCTGTCTGTCCTTCCGTCCGTCCGTCCGTCCATCCAACCCTTTGGTCTCAAGATGGCTTTAAAAACTAGATAGCTAGATTGTCATGGAATTTGCTTTGCCCCTGCACTCTCCCAGGAGAGTGAACCCTACTTGCATGGCCATGGCCTTTACATGTCCACTTTTCCACGTATCTTCCATGCAAGATATCTCAAAATGGACTAGACAGAATGCTATGAAACCTGGAATGGTACAAGATCTAGCGGCTGCTAGTGGGACTAATTCTCAAATTTCAATTTCAGTGTTAACAACTTCAATTGCTCTCTTTTTCTATCTCTTGTCTCTCTTATCTCACAGGTTATTGGTGGAGAAGATCTTTGCCCAGTACATGGTACCTCACAGTCTGGACACAGGGGAGAAGATGAAGTGTCTCTACTACCTGTATGCCTGTTTGGACACCAACGCTGTCAAGTCAGTACACACAAACTCAGGCATCATAGAACCCTGTAAAGGAACACTGACCCACATGTTTGAACTACAGGCACCCACTGTCATATTGGGTTACACATTTGCTTAACAGGAACGGAGACACAAAGAAAGTGAGTGGAGTTTCTCCTCAGGTATTTGTAATCTCTCACTTTACTTCGTACTTTTGTCTCTTTGTCGCACGCTCTCTCCTCTCAGGGCTTTAAATGAGATGTGGAAATGTCAGAACATGCTTAGAGGTCTGGTCAGGGAGCTTCTGGACCTCCACAAGCTGCCAGTGGTTAGTCTCACAGACACACGCACGCATGCACAGGACATAGTTCACATGATGTTTGTTTGGAAGACATACAGTGTTTCAATAATCTTCTCTCTCTCCCCTGGCAGTCTGAGCCCAACACTACAGCCATGTTTGGGAAGCTGATGACCATTTCCAGTGAGTTGAATATGTGCATACACACTGCCACCATAAAATGGTAGATTTTTTAAAAAGCTTTTATGCTCTGTGTACGATTTGTCAGTCTGCCTTTAGTATCAAATAGTATTGCCTTTATCAGGCATGAAGGAAGCAGTGTTTCTCTTGCTGTCCATCACTCGCTTAACCTTAACCTGTGTGTTTCCACTTTCCAGAGAACCTGCCTGATGCAGGAAAGGCCCAGGACTTCATGAAGAGGTTCAACCAGGTGCTGGGTGAGGATGAGAAACTCAGAGTCCAGCTAGATGTGCTCATCAGCCCAGCCTGCTCCTGCAAACAGGCCGAGATCTGTGTGGTGAGAGAACACACGTGTGCATCAGTACATCTCACCTCCTCAAACACATAGCAGATATACCACCCCTCCCCATGGATTTCTGTTATAAATCTTCTGCTGAACCAATCAAACTAATCGGTGGGGAAATGAATGAGAAACGGGTATGACACTTTCTGGAAACTGGGGGCTACAGTTGTACGCACAGCCTATTCTTGTATTAAGACATTGGTTACTTCTGCCCGGCAACTATATGTTGCTTTAGATAGACATACTGTATGCTTGACTACAAATGTTAGGATACCGTGTAGTTTACACAGATGCTAGGTTTGATGTTTCCCTTGTATTCTAGGACCTTGTAGCATTTATTGACTAGCTATATTGTAAAATGAGAACCGCAGAAAAGTTTTTTTCCGTTAGGACCAATAACTAATCAATTACACACAATTCAATTCAAAGGGCTTTATTGGCATGAGAAAACATACGTTTACATTGCCAAAGCAGAAGTGTACACAGAAGTCTTGAGGCGTAGTGATTGAAGTTTTTTACTTTTGTCTACAGAGGGAGATCACCCGTAAGCTAACGTTCCCCAAACAGCCCACCAACCCCTTCCTAGAAATGGTGAAGTTCCTGCTGGAGCGTATCGCCCCCGTCCACATCGACTCTGAGGCCATCAGGTCAGTAATGCTCTGAACTGGTCTTCATCCTTAGTTTTACTCTCAAAACTGGACACTTCATTTCTCCATGAATACTCCCAGGGTAATTAAATGTTCACCGTATGATACACCAGCAGAACTCTGTCTCATCCAATATCTCTGTGATGGAAAGCCTTGTGCTCTCCCCCATGCCCCTGTGTGATTGTGTAACAACACATTTACAACAGCATGCTGGCTTTTCTCATTCAGTGAGACACCTGCTGGTGGCAGGGTGCGACTACAGGCTTTCTGCTCAGTGGAAAAACACCACAAGGGGGGAAACATCTGCTCTGGATGGACTGATGGTGTTGAAGCTGTTCAGACTGATGCATTTTGTTGTTTCATATAAACACTGACATTGTCTATGACATCTGCTTAGTGCCAATACGTCTTTACCTGCCACTGAAATTGGTTTTACTAATGAATTAAAGGTGTTCAATGGCTTTATATTCCCATATTTAAAAATTGCTTTAGGGTGTTTATTCAGTGAATGTCCAGCTGTTTGATAAACAGAATATACATTTTCAGGTCTGGATCCAATCAGGGAGAGAGAACTCGTACAGGAGGCAAGATAAACAAGTGAAATTGGAAGTAGTCAACTAAATGAGCAGACAAAATTCGGACGCTATAAAATTGAAGCTGAGAAATAGGTTCCCTCTCCTAGCCCACCTGAAAATGTTTTCTCTTTACTTAAGAGCTGGAGAAACGAGAGACTGAACAAACACATTGTAGCAGTGACTAGTATGGGAATATACACTACAGTAGCGCTTTAGCTTGTTTAACAAAAACCTTTTTGCTTTAACTAAAAAATTAAAATGACACAGACCCTTTTTATATTGGTCGTTTCTTGGGTCGTTTGTAATCTCTCAGTGCTCTGGTGAAACTGCTCAACAAGTCCATCGAAGGCACAGCTGATGATGACGAGGAGGGAGTCACCCCTGATACAGCCATCCGTGCCGGCCTGGAACTACTCAAGGTTAGAGAGCGAGGCAATGCAATGGAGGTGGACAGAGCACAGAAAGCAGAAGCGAGGCCACTAAAGAGATAGGAGTAATCAAATGCATTGCTTCTTCTGTTAATGCATTCTTTTAAAATAGGAACATACTTTGATTCACTGGTAGAGGGCTCTGGAGAGCATGAATTTGTAATTAGCTGAGTTATACTTGGCTGCGCAGAGGTTTCGCACCAAAAATAGTTGATCTATGAGATCATAACGTGTTGCAGCACCATGTACTGCTGAGTTTGCAGATCAGCAATGTTTTGTCTGTGACACCTGGGCCAACTACAGTAAGTATACATCAGGCCTACTGTAAGTGCAGCACCTGCTCACAAATGAATAGAAGAAATTAGGGGTGTTGGAAATGCAATCAATTTTGAATTTGGGAAGCCAAACAGTAGATTTCAAAAGTTTAGACTAGATTTATTTAAATTAAAAAATGGAAGTCAAGACAAGTAGTTGTTGGACTGAATACTTAGAAACCCTAGGAGGATGAGCGATGTAAACCTCTTTCTGTCTCACTCTCTTCCTCCAGGTTCTGTCGTTCACTCACCCCACAGCGTTCCACTCAGCAGAGACATACGAGTCTCTCCTCCAGTGTCTGAAGATGGAGGACGACAAGGTGGCAGAAGCAGCTATCCAGATCTTCAGAAACACGGGCCAGAAGATCGAAACAGAACTGCAACAGATTAGATCGTAAGAGAAGGACGGATACATGGAGGGTGGGAAGGAGGAACTATGCATTTTCTTTGCAGTTGATGTTGCACTGGATATTTTAGTTACTGTATGTTTAGTTTTGGCTCGGATCGGGTCATTGGACTTCTGTACAGCCCAAGTTTGGATTAACCACTTAAACCCTATATATTTTGGTCCCCTCCTTTTTTTCCCTCTACACTGAATGTCGTCATGTGGTTAAACAACGTTTCAACTTGTCTCTATTGATTTTCCTGTCTTTCCTGTCTTCCTCTATGTGCTCAACAGGACACTCATTCCCATACTGCATCAGAAAGCCAAGCGGGGCACCCCCCACCAGGCCAAGCAGGCTGTGCACTGCATACACGCCATCTTCAACAACAAGGAAGTGCAACTGGCACAGATCTTTGAGGTAGGTCACTTCCTGGCCTTTTCATGATCCTTTAGTTAGTTAGTTAGTGTGGTTGAATAGATGATCCTCTAGTTAGTTAGTGTGGTTGAATAGATGATCCTCTAGTTAGTTAGTGTGGTTGCCCCAGACTATAGTACTTGTCCCACTTTCTTCCATCCATCTTTCCGGAGATGTATATTTTTTTGGTTTGGTTTTGGTGGCATGCACTTGGGCCATACATATGTCAATTTGACCGGCTTCATCGGGACCCGTCTGCTTGCATTTTGCTAAAAGACATGTTGTATAGTTTAAGAAGTTATATATTCATTTATTGGAGAATTAATTTTCTCCCTTGACTTGAATGGTAAAATGCAAAATGTACTTTTCCCAAATATGGAGATACTGACATCATAGATGTCTGACATCATAGACCACATGAGACTGACACAGTATGTCCATATATGGGCATTAAAGATATCGGCTTAATATTGATGACATCGGGGATCTCCATACTGTATATGGGCATAAAAGGGACAAGGACTGAATGAATTCGCAAGTGTGACTCGTGTCACGGCTGCCACACTTGCAATGTCCCAGAATTGCAAATGTCTAGTTTTGTTCCATTCTACTAATTTGTCATCTTTTCTCCCATTTCCCTCCCACAGCCGCTGTCTCGTAGTTTGAACGGAGATGTCCCAGAGCAGCTGATCACTCCGCTGGTGTCCCTGGGCCACATATCCATGCTGGCCCCAGATCAGTTTGCCTCACCCATGAAGTCCATTGTGGCCAATTTCATTGTCAAGGACTTGCTCATGAATGACAGAGTATGTGGAACAAACGGTGTAGTCACATGCACACTGATGTATTGTATTCTCCATTATTTCTAATACATAAAGAGTAGGACATAACAGTCATGATTTTTCTTAACCAATATTTTATACTTGGTAAAAAATAACTGATCTATTTTATCTATTTATTTGTAAGTCTTGCCAAGCCGTGTGGCCCACATGTAATAATGTTGATGATTAACTATCAATCATTGGACCCACTGGCGGGGGTCTCCGGGCCTCTTGCTGAGGCCCAGAAGCCCCCAGAGTCCTATATGACAGAAAAGTGTTCATGCTGTATAATCTAATCGGTACCTTATGTTTTGTCAAGTCAATGGGGAACAAGAATGGAAAGTTGTGGACAGCCGATGAAGAGGTCTCACCTGAGGTCCTAGCTAAGGTAAGACCTTTTAAAGGATGCCGTATCCGCACATGGATAAAACATAATCCTGTGATGCCATGATTGTGGCTTGAATCTTTGTTGTAAAAACACAAAAGTTTTCCTCTATAATCCCATTCAAATTTTGATGCTTTATTATTTTTAATAAATTATAAATGGTGCATTTATGTAGCGCCTTTGGCCAAGGCGCTTTACAATGATTGTGCATTACATTCACATATTGATGGTGAAGGAAACGATGCAAGGCACCAACCTGCTCATTGGGAGTAATTAGGGGTACAGTGTCCTGCTCAAGGACACTTCGTCACTAACTCTGGAGATGGAAGCAGCCGCTCTACCTCCTGAGCCACTGCCGCCCCTGCAATAATAAACACTCACGAGGCACGCAACAAAATGCTATAATAACAGGCTAAACTAAATATTGGCGTTGTAGCGACAGTGTTACATATCGTTGTTGTCGGGTGGAAACCTTGTATGTCCAAAACCGTTTGTTTTGTATTTATCATTTTTAAAATGATTTAAACTAGTGAAAACAGCCGATCTACAAGCACACAACGCCTCGCACCGCGAGGCGTTGTGTGCTTGTAGATCTGCTGTTTTCACTACTTTTGTGCGACGGCCTTGTGTGATGAAGCAGGGCTTTGCTTCGCGAAAAATTTTACAAATTTGAAACTTGGAGATACGAGGTTTCTGCCCGACAGTGACGATATGTTAACACAACACACACAGGCGAGCGGCCGAGCTTGCACAACAGAGTGCAGACTCATTGCTTGCCAGTGTGCTGTATGTGCATGCACTCAAACTTTATTGTTGATCATGCATGACGTGATAAAAGCGTTTTCACAGAGGTCAGGAAGTGAGTCATCATTAGATTTGTTACTCGGTACATTTATGGAGGAAAAAATAACATTCGAATGGCAATTCCAACATTCAAATATTATTTTTGAAAATGAATTGTCACTCAAATAATTGCGATTAACAATTTAATTGTGTTTTTGTCGTTGACAATCACATTTCTGTTTGGCTTTAAGGCTTTGAAGTTGCAGATGGCCGATATGACAAATAACCTAAATATACAAATAAATGACATATTTGACAACTTTATACTTAAAAAAGAACATTGATAGTGGAAATAGCCGATCTACAAGCTTGCGTTGTGAGTTTGTGTAGATCTGCTATTTCCACTATTTTCTGAAAAAGTTTGAAAATACCCGAAAAATTTTCAACATGGAAAAATAATTGCGATTGTGTCAAATAACTGCGATTAGACGATTATGTATTCATTGTGACAGGCCTAGACGGCTCCTGGCCTAGCGAAAGACGACGTTCAGGCAGCGTGGTGTTTTGTTAACAGCTGGTCCTCTTCCTCCAGGTGCAGGCCATCAAGCTGCTGGTACGCTGGTTACTAGGGATGAAGAACAACCAGTCCAAGTCGGCCAACTCCACCCTGAGACTGCTTTCGGCCATGCTGGTCAGTGAGGGAGACCTTACGGAGCAGAAGAAGATCAGGTAATTCTGCGGTTTAAAACCCATTTAGGCCTAGGATTATTGAACGCTTTAACCAGTGAAAAATAGCAGATATACAAGCTCACAGCGCGGCACCGAGTGCCGCGCTGCGAGCTTGTAGATCTGCTATTTTTGAAAAAGTCGTGAAAATGAGTGAAAATCTTTGAATATGTGTATTTTTAAAGTGAACGTTTGTAACTACATTTTTGCTTCTGGGTGGTCCCTGGAACTAGATATTTTGAGATGGGGGTCCGTGGCCAAATAAATATAATTTTGGGGGTCCTTCACATGAAAAGGTTTGAGAACCACTGACATAGTAGTCTCTCAAGAACAGACTAACTGAGCTCCATTTAAGTGAAAAATTCCTTTTCTTTGACGATGGCTGGCCAGATTGCTGACATAGAAACGTAGGTTTTTTCAAAAAGTCTTTGAAGGATTCAAAAGACACTTATAGAATCGGGTCAAAATTCAAATTTTCATGATTAAAAAAAAATAGCAGATCTACAAGCTCGCAGTGAGCTTGTATATCTGCTATTTTTCAATAGTTAAAGCATAAAATAATGAAACACAAAATGTGTACCCGTTCTAAATGGGTTAAGGAATGTGTTGCATTTGTGCACTCACTGGGATAAATACCCACTCTGGATTTTACTGTGTAATTTGGATCGCAGGAGGTTAAATGTTGGATACATTCACGCGGATATTTAGGAGAAATGATTGGTCTCTCTCCTTCTTCCTTACAGTAAGTCAGACATGTCTCGTCTGAGGCTGGCTGCAGGTGGCGCTATCATGAAGCTGGCCCAGGAACCCGTCTACCATGACATCATCACACCTGAACAGTTCCAGCTCTGTGGCCTCGTCATCAATGTCAGTCCTAACTCACTCCCTCTGTCTGTGTCTGTCTGTGTGCTTATTTCTTGTATTCCATTAAAATTCCGAATTATCAGATAAAATGATAATACATCAATGTGGCATGGACTGAATCAGTATCAGCTTTATTATCACATCCCATCACATCTTCTGTAAACCCAGTTTTTGAGCGGTGCTAACCGCTCCTATAGACCGCTTTTTTACCAAAACTATGATGTCACAAATGATGATGACATGAGTTCGCTAGACCAATGAAACACTTCGATTCTGTTGATCTGTCCATGATGTCATAGTCACAGAGGCACCCGATTGGTTAACCCTGATTTAGAACGTGTTTAGGCCGCGTAAAATACGTCATAACGCGTTTAGGCCGCGTAAAATACGTCATAAAAAATGATTGAGCGGTGCTAACCTTGAATTTCAAAATTGTATTAGATATATTCATCTAATACAATTTTGAAACACTTTTAGACAGACTGTGGAAGATCTTACAGGTTATAAATGATAGGCAGCTAATACAAGTTTAAAATACAAATGAACAGACTTTGAAAAACTAAAATATTCATCTTCTGGCCTCTTCTCGCCTCTCTGGAGGCCTCTCTGGAGGTAAATAAGGTCACTTATCATTACACTATGACACTCTTACAAGTTACAATCCATAGCTTGGTCAACTAACTGAGGAGAAATGACGATAAAGACTTATATAGTCTGAGCAGACCTCTAGACTGACATCATACACAACAAAAACAATATTGCCATGCATGCCTATCAACACTGATTAGCGCAGGAATTAGTTTGCACCGCTCACTTCGCACGGGTGTGATTTTTAACATCTGCTCTGTCTAGTATGAGTGGTGTGACTTTGACTCATTTCTGCTTTGATTTCCCACTCTATTTAACCACGTACTGTACTGTATTTATGGACGCTGAATTCTTCTGCTATATTTAACCAAATACTGTATCTACGGACGCTGAATTATTCCATCTGACGTCTGCCTTTTCCCTGCCGCCTCCGCCCTGCAGGACGAGTGCTACCAGGTGCGTCAGATCTATGCCCAGAAGCTGCACTTGGCGCTGGTTAAGCTGATGCTGCCCCTGGAGTATCTGGCCGTGTTCGCGTTGTGTGCCAAGGACCCCGTCAAGGAGCGACGGGCTCACGCCCGACAGTGCCTGCTCAAAAACATCACCGTCCGCAGAGAGTTCATCAAACAAAACCAACTCACTGAGGGTGAGTCTAGAGCAATGGTCCTCAACCATTTCAGGCCGGGGACCCCCAAAATAATCATATTTTAACTGGGGACCCCCCCCCCCCACCCTGACGAGCACTAAGAGTTGAGCCATTACATTTTGTATAGCACAGTTCTATTTTCACAATTTCTACCTCTAATATTTGACAATTTGGCCAATGTTTAATTTGTCATTTTAGAGGTATTAAAAAGTCCTTAAATTGTCTCTTTAGAAACGTGCATATACCCTTTATACGCTTAAACTTTATGTTGGTTTGTTTACTGTTGAGTGAGAAAACTAAGTTGGACATTAAGTTAATCATCTGGGGACTCCCCCAAAATAATTTGGGGACCCCCCTAGGGGTCCCGACCCACAGATTGAGAACCACTGGTCTAGAGTGGCATGGACTGAATCCCACTTTTGGCCAGCCTTTTTTTTATATTTTTTATTCACCATCGACATGGAACATGGCTAGAATTTGTATTATGTTAGTGGTTGAAGAGAGCTCATATGTACTAAAGAGACATGAAATTCTGTCTTTACAGATAAGATGTCATCGCTTCTTCCCGAGTATGTGGTTCCCTACATGATCCACCTGCTGGCCCACGACCCAGATTTCACGAAACCACAGGAGTATGACCAATTAAAAGACATCAAAGAGTGAGTCGCATTACTTTAAATGTTTAAAGTACCTGTTTAAAGTGAAGCCGAAGCCATGAATGGACAATAACTAACTAACCTAATGGTGCATTGCCACCAGATGTTATTGGCTCAACTATACTCGACACTACTCTCTTTTGGTACCAGGTGCTAGGACTAGGAGAACACTTAAGAACAATTGTGAACCTTGAATTTTGACTTCTCTGCAAATTATCTTTATTTCACTTATACTGTCCAACAAAAACGCCAAAAAAGGCATTATGTGCCACAAGGTCACAAAGTGAATAGATAACAGTCCAACAAAACCAGTTTCTATTAACATTTCTGGCTCAAAATAAAATGGTTCTGCTGTTGCTCAGTGGTGTTTCCTTCACGTTTCCAACAGGTGCCTGTGGTTCATGCTGGAGGTTCTGATGACCAAGAATGAGAACAACAGCCACGCCTTCCTGAGGAAGATGGTGGAGAACATTAAACAGACCAAGGACGCACAGTGTCCGGAAGACGCAAAGGCCAACGAGGTAACGTTCGCCGAGTTACAGAATACAAATTTGTATAATCACCTACTTCAAGGGTCTTCAACGTTTTCAGGCCAAGGACCCCTTAGCTGAGAGAGACGTGGAGCAGGGACCCCATCTACATATTGTATAAATGTGTGATACAGATTTCATTGATGGAATCATAAACTTGTTTGACAGCACAGCCATCAGTCTGTTAGATATGTGTTTTTTTTTTTTTTTACTTTTAACCACTCAAATCGTCGTTACTTACTAAACTTGGCCTTTCACTCTGTACTTGGTCTGCTCTTTCTTTACCTTTACACCAAACCTATTTGCCGAAAATAGTAGATCTTCTATTTTTGGCTAACGTTTTCCTCAGAATTGGGATGCAAGGGTTCAAGTTGTCAATTTAAAAAGAATGATCCTATCACACAAAGATTTGGTGGCCCCCCTGTAGTAACTCTGAGGACCCCCTAGGGGTCCCGGACCCCCTGTGGAAGACCCCTGACCTACTTCATAATCTAAGAATGAGCGCACACACAGATACAGTGCCTTGTATTCTTTGAAAATGTGTATATTTTATTCTGCCATGTTAACGTGCCTCATTTGCCCTGGTTACAGAAGCTGTATATTGTATGTGATGTCGCCCTCTTCGTCATCGTCAACAAGAGCACTGCATGCTTCCTGGATCCCCCCAAAGAACCCATTCTACCTACCAAGTTCTTCATTCCACAGGACAAGGTGATATCCTTATTTATGCATTCACACAAGCATAAACTATGGTCTCGTATCCGTATTGAGATGAGATATATTTTTAGTAAGAGTGTTCACTTATTATGACATGCCCAGAAAAGAGCTAGGGTGGTGGTTAATATACTTAGTGCTTTCCGTCATGTTGTGAACTTGTAGTTCTGCTAGTTTTGCTGAATGTTTGCTTGTTATGACATGCCCAAAAAAGGAACGCTAGTGTTCAAGTTGTTAATATGCAGTAGTTAGTGACTTGTGCTCATTACAAATTTCTTCTGCTTGACAGGACTTCAAAAACGACAAAGACTATCTTGCTGCAGAAACCAGACAAGTGCTGCTCACCGGCAAGGTAAGTACATAGTTACTCCACTATCATGACCTTGATTGGGAAAACATAATGGGCTTCATTCATGAAACATTTGATCATATTCTATATTTACAAACTTTTCCAAATAAACAGTGGCATTTCTTTCTTTTACTTAATGTCAGGTCAGTCATTACTAGGGGTGGAAAATAAAAGCGTGATGCGGACATGTCATATGATAAAACAAATGGAAGTAAATTAATCTTTTCCTTATGGATCATTACAAAGCACTTAGTTTATTAGTCACACAGGAAGAGGTAATGCATCGGTAAATCGATTTATAATTGAATCGTAGCCCTCTGAATTGAATGGAGTCGTCACATACCTAGCGATTTCCGCCCCTAGTCATTACGCTGAGGTGGCTTCCTTTGGGGACGTGACACATTAGGAAATTATAAATGTATAAGGAACGTGATACTGGGGGGTTCGTACATACAGTACAAGTGTTAACCACTTGTTTAACCCATTTAGGCCTAGAATTATTGAATGCTTTAACCAGTGAAAAATAGCAGATATACAAGCTCACAGCATGGCACCGAGTGCCGCGCTGCGAGCTTGTAGATCTGCTATTTTTGAAAAAGTCGTGAAAATGTGTGCAAATCTTTGAATATATGTATTTTCAAAGCAAACGTTTGTAAATCAAATTTTGCTTCTGGGTGGTCCCTGGAACTAAATATTTTGAGATGCGTGTCCGTGGCCAAATACATATCATTTTGGGGGTCCTTCTCATGAAAAGGTTTGAGAACCACTGACATAGTAGTCTCTCAAGAACAGACTAACTGAGCTCCAGTTAAGTGAAAAGGACCTTTTCTTTGACGATGGCTAGCCAGATTGCTGACATAGAAACATACGTTTTTCAAAGAATCTTAGAAGGATTTAAAAGACACGGGTCAAAATTCGAATTTTCACGATTTTTCAAAAATAGCAGATCTACAAACTCGGTGCTGCGCTGTGAGCTTGTATATCTGCTATTTTTCAATAGTTAAAGCATAAACTTCTTCTCGCCTTCACTTTACGACCATCTCTACAGCCTAAGCCCTCTCCAGTTCTGGGAGCAGTGAACAAGCCCCTGACCGTACCAGGGAGGAGGGTCTACATCAAGCCCACCACGGGCTCAGACACAGCCAGCAACGCCAGCACCAACTCCCAGCCAAGCTCTCCAGCCATAAACAAGAACAGGTAGACTCACATTCTCTATCTCACACGCGCTTGTGTGTGTGGTTTGTTCTTCCGTGTGCACACCATTTTGAGGAAATGTTATGAGTTTTCTTTTTGTGACTTTCTCCTATAGCAACAGTACTGTGGGAACAGAGTCGTCAGACAGCGGAGCGCGGGAAAATGAGGAGAACCCGATCATCAAGAATAACGACACAAAGGTAAACCTAGACAAGATCTAGTACAGGGTCTAAGAAAGGCAAGAAATTGTATGTGCTTGAAGCTTAAAAAAAGAAAAGGAAGTATTCAACATCAATTGGCATTGACCATTAAAAATGTGTTTTGTAAGTAACCCTCTGTGTTCAAAAGATGTAGTGGGGATATTCCATACAGGTTATTCAATAAATCTAATATGATAGATTTAAAATTGTGTTTTATTTATCACCCATTTCATTGTGACAAATCTGCTGCTCATGGACAAAATCGTATTTTTTTCCCCCCTTTCTTTTATGCTACTTGGCGTCTCAAATTGGCAAAGTTGTTTGTTTACTTGCATGCACTTCCAGTGTTGTCATGAGGTGTGATAGTTACCGTATACCTTTTTGCAGCCTTAGAGTATTTGACTTAATGCACTGTTTTATTATCTTCATCAAGTGTTTCTTCTCTCTCTCTCTATCTTTCTCAGGAGGAGGTAGGCCGGAATGCGACCCCTGACGCTACAACAGAGGAATCACCGGCCAAGCGGCGCGGGCGTCCTCCCAGGACTACAGGCACAGCCCCGGCGGTCGAGGCCGTTAAGGAGGGAGGGGCAGCGAAAGGGGGTGGGGCTGGCAGAGGGAGGAAGAGGGCGGCGGACTCTTCTGACAACGCGGCAGACTCGATCAACATAAAGATGTCAAAACAGCAGCAGCAGAAGGACGAAGGGACGAAGAGACAGATTGACTTGCAGAGGTGAGTCGGTCGAGTGGAACAGGAGAATAAAGTTGCCCGAGACAACAGAGTTGAGGAAGACGTAGGCCGTTTCTGGGATGAAAAGAGAGGAACAGGGTTTAAGTCTGAGAAAATGTGGCAAATTATACTTAACACAGAATTCTGTCATCTATTAGCATTTAGCTTGACTGAACTTTATATGCATGCAAGATCTTTTGGGTTATAAATGAGAAGGAGCACTTCACAAAGTTTCAACCTTATCTTTGTTTAATTGGTCCTCACTAATTCTCATTATAAAAAGGTAACCATTTCTGTCCGACTCAATCTGTGTCTCAGAGCTGAGCTGTGGGCAGTTAAGAAACCTGCCTAGTGCCTACCAATGACATCATCAGTGGTCATTGTATTTTTATTATTATTTGTGGAAGAACAGTTAGTTCCATTTCAACGTTGGAAGACGAGTAAGGCTGTAGTTTCCAATAGTTTGGAATCCCATGTCAATTATGTCATTGTGTACAAAGAAATGGTGTCATCTTATCATAATGAGCATTAATGATGACCAATTATATTTACAATTTACAGTTTACAATTGAGTCATTTAGCAGACATCCAGAGCAAGGTAAACCTAACAAAATGGATGAAGTTCTCATTTAAGGAACCAAATAGAAATGCTAACGATGGCAGACCACAGAACACTGAATAGGCCACACGTCCTCCTTCACTTGATAGCTCTGTTTTTTCTCCAGGTCTTTGCCCCTGAGCAGAGAACAGGATCAAGTGAAAGACAGGGAGAGTGGAGAAGAGACGTGGAGAAATGTAGGAATTGCCTTCCTCCTGGACAGTGAGGGTGATGCTGACAGAGAGCTGGAGATTAGCCCAGACAGTGATCTCTCTGGTAGAGGACAGAGAGAGATGCCCCTCAAAGGGGCACAGAACAACAACGTATGCAGAGACGTTGACACCAGTTCTGGGTTAGGGCCTGCACCTTCTGGCAGGCAGCAAGAGACCAACGGAGGAGACATGAGAGGGATACCGACAGTGAGTTGGTATTGTCTGAACTTTTGCTATTTGTTAACATTTTGTCCGAAATGTCAGCAAATAGCAAAACATCTGATGGCCAATACTGGCAGGGTTGGTAAGGTTGGCCAGGGGATACTCATTTCCTCTGACTTAACAGCCCTGAGCGTCAGTGCTCTTTTACGGTCTGTTATGGGAAGTTGCACTGGCCCTGGCTGGCCATCATATGGAAAACAGACTTTTAGGCGGGTTTCTCTTCAGTATGGATCTAAGAGAGACACAATGGAGATGTCAGGACGGCGCACTGTGGTCCTGGTGTTCGCTCTATTTAGTCAGCAACAAGTGTTGGATTTCATCGTCTGATTACAGAGAGGGTGTGCACTCAGTTGCACTGGGTGTGTTGCTACATTGACTAGGTTTTAAATGGCATCGCATGCATGGATAGGTGTGTTTTAGCCATTCCGTTTATCCACGAAAGCAGCATTCGCAAATGGCTTCCCTTGAGACACTGGACTAATCGCTATGCAAAGCAACGGTCGATTTAGTCCAGCACACATTTGAGCCATGCACAGTATAATGTCACATGTGAAAAGATGGTCTGGCTGGATACATTTTGTGGAAAGTCTGTTCTCTAGTAGGAATTGGCATAGATAGACAATAAAGGCAAGCCAAAACGTCATGTTCTGTAGATCTGAAGACCTTTGGGAGTTTGGACAGAAATAAAGGACGACTTCGCCACTTTTCAACCTATCTTCATATAATTGGTCCTCACTAATGTTCAACATTTTGTCTCATAGGAGGGCTGTGGGCAGTTCAGAAATCTGTCTACGAGTGACATCATCGATGCGGAATCCAAGCTAATAGAAACTGCAGGCTTTCTATTCCTGAAATGTTACAATGTTATAATGGAAGCCATTGTTCTTGCGATAATACAAATCTAAATATTATTTTAAAAGACAAAAGAAAAAAAATCTTCCAAACGATTATGTCACTGGCAGACGGTTTTCTGTACTCCCAGAGCCCTCCTATGAGACAGTGCTATTTTATCGTGAATTAGTGAGGAGCAATTATATGAAGATGGGTTGAAAAGTGGTAAAGTCATCCTTAAACATGTAGTCTAAAGGAAATTTCAAATTAACCTTTTGGTTCTGAGCGGTTTAAGATTATGATTTGATTGATTTCGTATTTGCTGCTCGTTTAGTATTGTTAATTTTTGTTTCCATTCCTCAAACGTAATGAGCAGGCCTCTGAATGAGTTAATCTGTACTCCAAATTAGAAGCTTCTTATAACTAGCTGTAGTTCTGTAGGTATCTGACTAAAGATGGCAGTCCTGTTTGTATCTTCTTGATATTAGCTGTAATTCTTTTTCTTTCAGGTAAAGAGGAGACCACTGAGGGCCAGATCAAGACTGTAGAGAACATACCAGAATCCCCCCCACCTCCCTTCCCCTGCCCCTACACATGCTTTCTGACTCTAAAAGCTCTTCTGGACACGTGATGGACCTTTCGTACCCACATACATATACAGTACATACACACACACCACTGATACTCTAGAAGGTTTTAAACACCTCGTAGTTATGAATGGAAGCTCATTGTATGTAGATCTTAATCTCAAAAACATGTTATTTTTTTTCCTTTGTGTTTGTTGCTCTTTGCTTCTTTTGTGGAGCTGTTTTTAAAAGAAAAAAAAAGGATGGACATTTTACAAACGTTTTAATCTGGTTATGATTGTTGCTTATTAAATTCTCTGGGAAAAAACGTATGTCTCCTGGCGTCTTCCTCATGTCTTTTTTACTAAGCAATATTTGAATTTGACATTTTGGTAACCTTTTTATGAACCTACATGCTAAGTTCCAATTTTTTTCCGATAATCTTGACCTAAAAGATTTCTAAAGATCCAAATGAAACCCTATTCCTCTTGCTAGTTAATATTTTTTATACATGTAATGTTTAAAATGTCATAAGGGCATTTTTTAAAGTAAATACAATTTAATGGAAATCTTGACTAAAATAAAACTTGAAAGACTATCCTAAGCTCCTTTCACCTCATTTAGACTGGGAAGAGATTGAAAACAGA
The DNA here is from genome assembly GCF_963921795.1 of Nannobrachium achirus. NCBI lineage: Eukaryota > Metazoa > Chordata > Actinopteri > Myctophiformes > Myctophidae > Nannobrachium > Nannobrachium achirus. The sequence continues at coordinate 43,009,385 of NC_137812.1, forward strand.
CTGGGTATGATAAACATTAAGTACTTAACTTTGGATCACACACAAATCCAACTTGTCCAAAATTATTTATATTATTTTTCTTTACTGTTTTCTAGAATGAAACATGCAGTCAACTGGTTGGGTGAAAGCCCTTGGTGTCGGTAATATTTTGTTTCGCTAAAATGTTCACAGCTGTTATCATTTATTTTTCTGAAAATGAATGCTTTTTACATTTTCTTGTACTGACCATTTGTTTTTGTCCCAGCATGTTGTAAAAAAAATACTCTTGACTCCCCCAACCAAGAGAGACAGAATGCAAAGCGTTGGTTTTCTAGATTTTTTTAATCAAAGAAACATGACACTGTCACAATAAATAACCATGCTTTGTACTGCTGATGCTTGCGTCCAGAGGAAAAAAAAACAGGAAAATAAATTCCCAATCCTAACTGAGAATCCCAGATGCAACACCCCATTCTCTTCCCGCGTCATCGTGCAATATTGAACATTGTGATAACATCCATCAGGAAGACAGGGTAAGTGTCTCCTTGTTTGTCTGTTTTTCTTACAAAATATAAATCCGGCCTTCAATGGTGCACTCTAGTAATAATCAGAATGCTCTTATTGATAAAGAGTTTCACTATTTACAAAAGAAGCACATGTACCTACACCACTTATTTGGATCTAGTCTGAAGCACTTCACTGTTGGGTGGTCAGCTTCCGCTCTCCATCTCCTAGTCGTACTACATGCTACTGGGTTGGTAGGGGTAGTGCAAGGAGGGCAAGCAAAAGGGGTATGCGTGTTTGAAGGAGGCAGTGTGAGGATGCATGGATACCCCACTAATCTATGCTAAGCAGTCCATTTCTTGTGATTTCTGCCCACGGTACCTCAGTAAAAGAAAAGGTCTTGCAAATATTTTGTAGGCCTGCCATCTGATATTAAATAACAGAGGAATTCCTGCCTCCATAATACATCCGTAAGACTTGAGTTTAGCATAAGCTTGACCATCTCACATGTTTACAAATATCAGTTTGTGACATGAGGGCATTACCGACTGTACACCATGGACATGGTCCAGGTTTTGATTGCCTCCAGCTGGATTGTGACTTGAGTCAGATCAGAGAAGAGATCTTCAGTTTGATCTCTGAAAAAGTTAATATGTCTCCTTCAATTTATATTAGGATATTTTAGATGGTGAGATACTTTCAAATCTGTGGCAAAGAGCAAGCTGTGCCTATGGTTAGAGGTGATTGTTCTGTACAACAAAAATAACCTACTCAGCTCTTCTAATGCATCATCCAGAATGCGTTTTGCCCAGTTTGATCAATTACTGATTCTAGGTAAATGCATTCAGGATGGGATTTTTTAGCAACATACCGAGGTAAAATAAACAAAGCTTAATTTTTTTTTTTACCACATTGGATGTGCCTAGTGGTTAGTTTGATAGCCATCAAGGTGGCTGCTATACAGTAGAACTGGATAAGCCTTTAGCACTATTATAGTTCCCTCCTAAGAAGGGTGCCAACTTGGCCAGGAAAACCTATTAGAAGGCAACATACTATAACGTGCAAAGAAGTACAGACACAAGAAAAGGTTAGGGGTACAGCGGAGAAGGTGGTATGTCTTTACTTTAGAAATGGGATATTTCAGGACCTAGCAGCCTGGGCAGGTTGTTCTGTAACCCCCTTGCAATACAATCAGGACCAGGATATTGGCTGTGCCACTCACTATATCACAGTCTCGGCCACTCAATGTACTTGGAATAAAATGGAAATCAGTTTAGAAAACAGAAAAGGTAGACATTAGGTATAGCAAGGTAGGGACTAATGGACCACAAAAGGATAAAAAGATATCTCCCCATGTATTTGTAAACTAAGTATAGGTCATATTTAAAATAATTTGTTTTACAATGTCATGTAAGAAAGAAAAGTATATCCCAATTTATTTTCAAATTTACACACTTATATATCTATTTACAGATAACTTTCTTCCTGCTGTGCAGGTGTTAAGAGAACGCATGTATGTTTGTATGCCATTGTCTGCTTCTATAGATTAGACCCTAAAAACCATATCCAAACCTTTGCAGGGGTTGGACTTCTCTAACGTTATGGAAATCCCACACACCACTCTTTCACCACAACAGCATCTATTTAGCCCAATCAAAGGCTTTAGTCAGGGTATTAAATGTCCATCAAAAGAATACTCTGACAAACGTCCAACTGGGATGAAATAACAGAATAACTGACAATGTACAGGAAGTGCAGTTTGAGGGGTTTCCCTTTTGTTTTAGGATGATTCTACAGATTAAAATCTAACCAGGTGGTGGCAGTAATCATTCCTTACAGTAACAGGAAATCTGTCAAAGTTTTAGAATTTAACTCCAGATTCAATCTTGTGCCAAGTGCCAAAAAGAAACAAACAAAAAGCGTCATGTTTAGATTTTTCTGATTTGTTTTTTGGTGGGACATGATTTTGGAACTTTGGAAATTCAAATTGGAAGAAAATACATAATTCAAATGGAGTAGAGTAACGAATGGCGAGAGACAGTAGGCAGCAAGGTGGTGTGCATATTGGCGATTGTGGTGCTATTTGTGACAAGTTTATAGCATACAAACTTGTAACAACACCCCTCCCCCCCCCCCCCCTCTCAAAAGAAAAAAAAGAAGAAGAGAAAAAAAAAAGGCTCAGTTTGACGGATGTGGTTGGCGGGAGTTTCAATGTAATGGAAGGCAATGGTGAAATGGCAACCGGGAGAAGTGGGTGTTGGGGATCATCAAGCCTGGCTGAGACTCAGTTGCTGAGGAGCAGTTCTGTTGCCGTTTCCACATCCCAAGATTTTGAAGACAAGGCCGCTATTACTGCATTCTGGAAGAGAGGGGAAAAAAATTACTTGTGTGTGATCAAACGCTACATCAAACCGTAACCTTCCCCACTACTACATACAAAGTTGTTTTAACTTGAGGTAATAACCTGAAGGATGGAGGAGAGGGTATGGCATTCCTCTTGTTAACATAAAATATGTAATGCACCCCTTCTCTACACCTGTATATTTTCATTGAAACATCAGAGAAAGAGATGGTTTATATTCACACCATGCCCCCCCTTTCAAAATCGTATTAAATCAGGTCTAATTGGCATTTACGGTAGTATTTTGCAATAAGACTCAAAAAACCATGTAAATCTTTAACAAGGATGCCTTGAAACTAAACCCATTAAGCTATGCTGTCCCATACCATGTTTCATTCAATAATAATTTAGCCTGAGAAACAATGTGATACTGACCTTATCAAAGCCCATAGCACAGAGTTTGTCTATTTTACGCGTGTAGTCGGGACTGGAAACAGGAGCGCCTGCGTACACGTGAGACCACAGCCGTGCCGTCTGTTTGAACATCTCTGGGTTCTGCTTATACTGTGGGAGCAGAGAGAACAATGTCATCCTAAAGAAGACATATTTCCAAAGCATGTTAGCGTAAATACATAATTTCTTGGTATTGAGAGATGTGTGCAGCCTTTGCTATTGATCCTATGGAACTCAATGTACCAACAAATATTCGTTTTTTTTTTCACAAACCAGATTGAGAAAAATTACCTGTTGTGGGCAAATCTTAGCTAAAGATATGTACTATCTACCCTTCAAGCACAACAATCAGTTCTGCGTTTTTGAAGGAAAATAATAATAATAATAACTCAGATGTCCAAGAATTGCATGTGTTTTTAGTCAAAAAGCTCAAACGTCAAGGTCACAATCAAGGTCATGGTCAAAATACAGAACACATGGGTGGATTCTAACAACACTTGGTGGAAATGATCAGTACTGAATAGATTATTCTCTTTTGGGTCAAAAAGATCAGGACGGATGGCTGGTGGACAAACCATTATTATGCTCCTAGTGAGCGTGAGGGCTCAGGTTTGTTTGTCTTGCATGCATCTCTCTCACTCTCTGTCCTGGTTTCCTGTCTCCCTACACTCTCCTGTGTGAAATAAAGAATACAAATTGCAACAAAAAAAAAGGGTACAATAAAAAAAATGACATAGCACAGTGCAAGCAGGGTTTACATTGCTAGGTGCATTTGTTTAATTGCTCTTGTAACACTGCAATTAAGGGGGTTCAGTGACAGTCAGGGTTAGACATTAAGGGACATGTGCCACTGGTCCTCTGGGCCAGTGACTTTTCAAAATGACTGTAGCTACTGGCCCAGGAACAATACTTTTAAATTAAAAAAAATAACAGCCAAGAAATGACACTGATGGGCTCACAGAACGCCATGTTTTAATTCATAATTGACCACGATATGACCCGTCAACCATCAACTTTTCAGTTCTCACTGGTAACAAAATGAGCTTTAGCTTGGAATTCTAACAACCTTGCAAAACCTGTTTGCTTCTGAACATGGAGAGAAGCTACGGTTGAGAGGGAGGACCTGAGCATTCCAGCACACAAAATAATACATTTTTCATTACCTGGTTTGCTACTACAGCATCCTGTGGGTCATCTGGTTCAGCTGCAGCAAGGAGAGCTTGTAGAGATAACAGCACCGTCCTCAGGGTCATAGCAGCCGCCCTGGACAAAACAGAGGGAGGACAGGAACAGGGTGTGGGAGGACAGGGGGGACATAAATATTGTGGTAGGGTGGGCCATTTGGTGATAAATATCATTGAGATGATACAATGTCTCCACGATATGCCTTTTCAGAGATATCGTATATATCGTGATACAATGAACTTTAAAATGTCAACTCTGACAGTATACAAATGAAACCAAATTTGTATACTGTCAGAGTTACATACTTGTAAGGATCAATTCCCAAAAAGGAACCCAGAGAGTGCCTGGACCCCACTTTGAGGACCACTGGTCTAAATGGTCTGTTACTCCTTTTTCTTTTAGTTTTTGTTACCTTGTAGGTGGTTGTACTGTTAAGTAACTTGAAAAGTAACCATAAAAACCAACATGAAAAATAATCGTGATTAAGATTGTGAATCGTGATACAGCTTGGAAAAATATCGTGATAGCGTATTTTTCCATATTGCCCACGCCTATATTGTGGTCATGATGAAAAGAAAGAGGTGCACACTGGCAGTGAGCGTAAAATGTATTAATTTGAAGTGCTGCCAAGTCTATTATATAAAGCACACTGGAACATTGCTTGATGTTGGTCACGAAATGCATGCATTGTTTACATACCACTGGTCTTTTAAAATGTCCAGACAAATTGCTCCTGTCACAGAGCTGATGTTTGGATGCCATATCTTAGTTATGAATCGCACCTAAGAGAGAGAAAGATGCCAGATTGAAAGAATGCGTTGGCAACTTGGCATGCAAGATATAAAGTATAGGAGTAGTATGCATGTGTGCATAAGAGTGTGTGTGTGTGTGTGTGTGTGTGTTTTGTTTAAGGGAAAGTTAGCTTAATGGATAAAAAGCTGACTATTATTTCTGCAGTTCAAGTGGGCGATACTGGAATACATACCTTTGGTGGGTTAAATGGATACGTTTCTGGGATTTTTATTTCAAGCTGATACCTTCCACCTTAGGAAGGAAAGACAATGATACATAATGAGGAAACAACAAAGAGACTTAACTGGATATCATTTAATTTCACTGGATACACTGCACTGCTAATCATACAAAATAAATGTGTATGTTACCTTCATATGGTGTGTCTGGTGGACCTGCAATCTCCCCTCTCAGCTCTGTGAAGTTCTCATCCACTAAATCTACTTTTATTTGGTTTTTACTTGTCTGTCAGGGAGAACAAAAATTAGATTAGGACATTAACATTGGTGGGGAATAGGTTGCAGTTCGTTAGAGAATACACTAAGGGATCATAATCTACAGTAAATAAATAAAACAATCACAGATTCTGATATAGATAGATTCTGAATAAAACTGCTAGTTAGTTACTGACAGGTTAACATGATGACAAGTCACAGAAATACCATGGATACTTTCAGTTTCTGTGTAAAGCTAGTTAGCAACATAGCAAAACCAAATTGTTAACTTGTCTTTGGACGGTTGGACCATTTCATGTTTAAGGACTGCAGGGTAACATAATAAAAGCTTCACCTTTGTTGCTTTGACAAAATAGTTTAATAACTTGCACACCGACCACAAATTATTGTGTACGTTGATGTGGACAAGTTTGTTTAGTAAGTTAGCCTAACGAGCTGTCACTGGCTAACGTGTAGCCGCCCGAGACATAGCTGTCAAACGCTGCTAAAACAAGCTTGCGATCACGTCATCCAACAAAGCATTGTAAACGTGTGTAATGACTCATAAAGAGTGTCACAGGTGCCATCAGTATACGACATGCCATGGTGTTTGTTGGGGCTAAAATGACACGGGAGGCCTGTAAATCCTCGAGGTTTCCTACATTTAACACCCCCACCACCTGACTGACATCCATTTCACACAATACTACTTCATATATCTGGTCGCACAGCCTTTCAGTGGTAAACATGTCATTTTTGACGCTCAGGGGGAAAAATGACATGTTTACCACTGATGCATCAGTATTTTTGTCATATCATTATATTGTTGTTGTGATGATGAAGTGCTTGTCAGCTAGGTTAACGCTAGCCAACCACAATACCAGAGACTTCTCGTCATTAATACACGACACCTTACTCATTCGAAAACACGTCATTTTTTTTGGCGTGTGTTGTTGGGGAAGTACATAAATAAAGCCGTGAACAGTTTAAATAACAAGACAAGCTCAACTTCCATAATATCCAGGCCTCACTTCCTCCCTCATCAACATCTACAACACAAGCTAAAGGCTAACATTAGCCAAAGTAAGAAGAGCACCGCAACAAAAATGCTATGACATGAATATTTAAACCCCGTTTAAAGCACATTTAAACCCCACTTCAAACGGAATAACATCGCTACGGGTGTAACCGAGCGGCGTTCGCGCACCTCTTCGCTTTTAAGAACTTCTTTGAACTCCCGTTTGATCCTCTGGACCGCAATGTTAGCCATGGTTCTGCTCTCCTCTCCTTTTCTCTGCTCTCCTGTCCTGTCTGTGTGGAGCAGCCTCTCCCCCCGGTGTGTTTCTGTTTGTGGCTCCTCTGCTCTGCTCGGGGTCGCTGCTGCTGCTGCTGCTGCTTTTCTCCAGGATGGAGGATCTCTCAAATCTCCTCTTTCTGCCGTTCCACTTCCCAGCTCAATTTTTCTAAAATATATAACTGCCCTTCTATTAAATCAGACGGTAAGAGGCGGCATTGGGTTGTGTATGTAATATGTGTGTGTGGCCCGCGTCAGTGTCAGTCTCACTTATCTAAACAGTACACTGCACACTCACACACACGCATGTGATTCAGTGGTAGCTAAATCACGGAGACGCTGGAATGTTCATTAAAGTGAACAATGATCTGAACTGAAATGATTTGGTGTTTTTCCGGATATTTCGGCTGTAGTTAAAGCAGGTGAGGAGAGGCACCGCCCGTAATAAAAGCTATATATAAATCTAGACACAAATAATGTGGTATTTATGTTTTACCTAAGTGTTTGACTACTTTACTGTATAAATCTTAGGCATTATTATTATTAGTAGTAGTACTAATATGTATTATAATTATTATTTATGAATAAATCCTATGTTCATTTAACTCTGAGATTGTCCAAATGCCACCAAATTGATTACATGGGCACATTTGTTACATTTTGTTTTGACAGATTTAAAATATGCATTTTCTTCTATTTATTTATTTATTGTAATTTTTTGACAGTTGACCAATTTACCTACTGTTGGCTTCCTAACAGAATAGATAAATGAAACATATGAATCTAATGATGATGATGATGATGATGATAAGGTTACAAATTATAAAACAAATTAAAGGAGTAGTTCACCCCCAAAATGACTTTTTTTCTATTGATTACTCAATTCTCATGAGTAATCAATAGAAAAAAAGTCATTTTGGGGGTGAACTACTCCTTTAAGCTATTAACCCAACATAATAGTGTGTTTGTCTATCTAATGTAATGTAATGTAATGTAATGTAATGTAATGTAATGTATGTTTCTTTTGTTACACAACTGTACAGATGTTACAGGTTTAGGGCATCTACCAGTGGGTGATTGGCAGCTGTATTGATTGTTTACTCTTTATGAGTCGTCCCCTGGCTTATTCTGATAGGCTCTGAGGTCTGGTCGAGTCCTTCTTGGACCAATAAGACGCGCTTGTTGAAACGTCAAGCTCCCGGATGTCTCGCGTGTTCAATGAGAAGTAGTAGACCCCATAGCCCGGAAGGACGGTCAGCTGTGAGTAGGAACTGCAGGTATCGTTCCAAATATCACGGTACATTGTCAACCTTCTGTTCTCTACATCTCTTTTAGTTAATAACACATGTTTACCTTTTATGCATTTGAAGAAGCTCTTAGATCATAATTATGGTCTCAAATCTTTAAACCATAAACAGTTAAACCAATGTTTTACAAAAGGGTGTGTGCACATCAAATAGGTAGTCAAAACTCGTCGTCTCTCCGGGCTATGGGATTTAGACTGTTCTCATCTGCCTGCTGCTGCTGCTTGGTTCACGTGTAACAAAACAAAACAGACTGCCCGAGATTTTGCTGCTGCTGTACAGATGACATGTTAGCCGTTTAGAGCTCTGGAAGGCGTCTCGCGTTACAACGCCAGTCCCGGAGACTAGGAAGAAGGGGGGAAAAGCTTTCACTAAGCATTCACAACACTCAAGTAAGTCACCGTAGTCACGATTTCTGGTCTTTGTTGTCTTCTCCGTTTTAATAATTCAGATGCACGACTGATCGGAAACGGCCCCAAAACGGTAATGCATTGATCCCTCAAGATGGCTCTGTGTGTGATCGTAGTGATATGAAAACCCGGTTTTCGGACTAACATTTTCTTGGAGCCACACAACCAAGAACATGGTGGTGTGATTGTTTTGTTTCGTGAAAATAAAGATTCCTGCAAATAAAGATTCCTGCAATCACAGATTTTCTTACTGATGTTGCAGGACTATAACACCTATATCACCATTTTCTCAAAGTCTACTCCATGTACTTCAGTGTTTAGTTTCACTGTGTCCTTGTCCTGCCCCAACTCTGTGCCAAAACTGTAGCCTCAAGCCTGAATGAGAGACCGTGCTCTAGTCTGTAAACAAATCCTGGAATGCATTAAGGAAGATCCCTGTAGCCTACACGGCTACACGCCAATTGTTTGCTCATTCCCAGGCTGCAAACTGAGCTGTCTCCACCCCTTGACCCGTGTTTATCAAACACATAGCATAGCAGTACTGACAGGTACAACAGTTAGTAGGCTATTACATTTCTCACCTTGCCTCTGGAACTTACAGTACTATATACCTTTTTTTACTTGTTCTAAGGTGAATCCTTCTGATAAGACATGGCGGAGGGTGGCTTCGACCCCTGTGAATGCATCTGCTCCCATGAGTATGCCATGAGGAGGCTCATCAACCTGGTAAGTGATGTGGTCTAGAGAAATGGACATTCAACATGGCATTATTGTGCTCCTTGAGATCCAACTGAAAGGCATTGTACCTTTGTACTCAAGTAATGTTTGATCAAAGATAGGTATTGTACAAGCAGTGTAAAGTACACTTTCTTCAGTTGAAGTGCAGAGAATAAATCCACAAAATGATTGTTGTTGTTTTTATTTGTATTTTGTACTTTGTTTAATTACAACATTAATGAAAGGCTTTCTTTGGGAGGAACGTGGCAATAAATGAAAAGACGATTTGACCCAGGATATCCTGGTTCCTGGTTATGTTTGTTTGTCTTGAGTGGCTCACTGGCACTGCACAGTGGTAAAGACTGTTGATCAGGTGCAGATGAGAGCATGTATGCTTCTGTCACTTCTTTTTACCTAATAATAGTGAAAGGAATAGTCTAAGATTAATTTATTTTTTCAGTCCTTTCTCTCCATCTCTCTTGTTACTCTCCCTCTCGCTCTAATAATGCTACGTCCAATTTAACAAATAGCCTCAAGGTTAGTTTTATCAAGCAGCCAGGCAATCTCATTGGCTTCATTACACTGGTGTAACAAGGCCTACGTGGCGAGCTGCAATTGGCCCAGGACATCCCTGGGGGCTTCCTTATTTACAGGGAGAAGGAATTTGAGATCTCTAGTCTAAACAGCTAAACTAAACTCTTTGGTCTTTAGTCTTCACTTAAAACTGTTGTCGATGCATTCTGGAAAACAATTACCTATTTACCACTATTGTCTGAATGTTAAATGTGAGATCATGTAGATGGTGGGTTAATTTAATTGGGTCTGCAATCTGCCAATCTGGGAACCCATCGTCAAAGAAGAAAGGGCGACACCTATCGGTCTTGCGACTCTGAGGCTGTCTCGAGAGATTAGCAATCTGCATGTCTGATGTACTAATGTAACATTACAGTTCCTTCTTTTAGGAAATTGCTATAATTTTGGACACAATCACTTCTGATTATTATTGTCGGCTCTTTTCTGCTTTCTTGTTTTCTTCCAGCTCAGGCAATCCCAGTCCTACTGCACAGACACAGAGTGCCTTCAAGAGTGTATGTATAAGCATTACTTTCTGGTTTCATATTGGGCATTGCTTCTCTCATATTTGATGATATATCAAAGCATTCATAATAGGATCTATGAGTGTAGTTTTCATGTTACTGCATGATAATTGCTATCTTTGTGTATGTACAGTGCCAGCCCCCGGTGGGCCAGTGGGAGCTGGAGGAGACGGAGACCTGACTTTTCCCATCATTCTTATGGGATGGATGCTGCTGGCCTTGATACTCTTTGTGCTCCGCCCACCAAGCCTCAGAGGTCCACGTCCCACAGGCAAACCCACTGGACCGCACAATGTTAGTATCAATTAACATGCACTTGTTGTTGATTCTTTTGTCTTGCTTACTTGCAGAAAAACATTTGGTTTTCTACTTAATTGGCGGCCTGCACGAAGGGGTCCAATACAGAATCCATCCCGAAGAACAAAAAAATACGACAATTCTTTTATGTAGCTCCTCTGACGCTGCCCTCACCGCTTGCCTCTCTCACTGTCTGTACCCGTCCCTCCTGTTGTATTTAGCACGACTTAGCATGACAATAGATTGCAATTACCTCGTCGGAGTTACCGCTTTGCAAAAACTGTCGTCAGGTACAGTAAACAAATAAAACATTTTTTTTTACTGCTGTGGTTCAAAATGTTATGTAAAAAAACGAGTATGCGCAAGTCCATTCCCTCGTGCGAAACTGCTGCCGCCCACAAAGTAGCATTTTTCCCAATCTGGCCTGTGACCTGACACTGACCTGGTTAAGAGAATGGTTCCCAATAGTTATGTGGGACATGCCACCATAGTTGGAGAAGTGACAATAGGAGAGATTGTAATATTATCCCGTTGCCCTCTGACAAAACCCAGAAAATGCCCACACCCCAATTGTTGGTTGAATAGTAACATGCTAAAAAAAAAGGACGGGATTAGACTTGGTATAAAAATGTTGTAGCATCAAAATCTTTTGTTTCGTTGTTGCTCCAAAATGTCAATGTTAACTTGGAATGTGACACTTTATGAGCAGTGTGGGCTATTGCATCTGGTTTCTTAAGAATCTCATGCCCTGACTTGCTAGCCAGGCAGTGAGAGAGAGAATTATAGAATTTATAGCCCAGGGACCTCAGTTTTTAATTCATGCACTTAACTTCCTAGCCGGCCGGCAGACCACAGCCACGTCACTCTGACTCAGACATGAGCATAAATGGTAAATGGTGCATTTGTATAGCGCCTTTATCCAAGGCGCTTTACATAGATTGTCTATTACATTCACCCATTCACACACACATTCATACAACGATGGCGATGGAAACCATGCAAGGCACCAACCAACTCACAGGGAGCAACCAGGGGTTCAGAGTCTTGCTCACGGTCTCTTCGGCATGTGGACAGGAGGAGCCGGGATTTGAACCACCGGCCTACGGGAGCATTGGCCAACATGCTCTACCTTCTGAGCCACAGCTGCATGAACATTAAACAAACCCAGTAGGACCACGGCCATGTCACTCTGCCTCAGACTTATTCATAAACAAACCAATACAGCCATACATAGTAGAGCTGGGATACCTGACCGAAAACACGCAGGCCCGCCGGAACCCGAGGGTTCGGGCTCGGGCCGTACACATTTTCATAATTAATTGTCCGACGTCGATTCGGATCGGACATATCATGCGCTCTCTCTGATGATGCGCGCAGCGCACAACTCCTGTGTGTGTGGCACTGTGTGTGTGCTGCTCGCGCTAATGCTGCAGACATGGAGACATAATTCTAAGCATGGAGAATGTCCCAAACGCTGAGGTAAACGTGTTTTGCTGAAGGGAGCTCGATGCTTGTTGGCGTGTTCCCCACTACTGTATGTCCCTTGTATTGGACGTTTATTTTGCGACGGTTGTGGTTGTGTGCAGTGCACTGTGCAAGACTCGTCCGTCCAACACACACATTACCAAGTAAATCCTGGGTTATACTCCGTCATCACGGCGTGTTCCGTGCCAAAAGTGATCTACGATCGGCTATTTTCCAGATGCAGAAACTTGCAGGATGAGTGTGCAGCCGGCAGCAAGTCACTGCAGTCAGACGTATATTATGTAATAATCGACGTACAATTTAAACACTTTCACAAGCCACAGTGTGGCATAATATTCATAATAATCGTAACAAGCTGCATGCACTGCTCATTAGAACAAGTTTGCTACAGTCAGTCAGTGTAAATCAGTGGCTTCCTCAAAAGAAAGGAGGTGGAAAAGCGGTGGGAGTCGGGCCTCTGCATGGGTCTGATGCATTTTAATGATTAATTGTCGGACGTCGATCCGGGCTGGACAAAAAACTGTCGGACACGGGTTCGGCACGGACTGAAAAAAATGGGCCCGATCTCAGCTCTAATATATAGGCAATAGGCATCAGATTTCAGACTTATTGATATACAAACCGATACACCCATATATAGGCATATTATGTGTAGACTGTAGACCACAGCCGGCCGGCAGACCACAGCCATATCACTCTGACTCAGACATAACCATAAACAGTTGGCTGTTGATATCTTGAATTATGTGCTTGGTCTGACACTCAATAATGTATTATTGCATGAGCATCTATTTAACTGACTTTTCATAAATGTTGGTTGTAACATGTTGTATTTAACACTATAGCATCTCTGTAGAGATATCTCCATTTTTATTTTTTTTTATTTTTTCATTTTGTAAAAGAGAAAAAACTGTTCTCATAAAATCTACCTGCCTGGACAGTGTGACAAAGTAACAAAGTTCACCATCGTTATTGTCAGGCAGTGTTTCTTATTTTATGTTAATAAATCCAGAGTCCAGACATAAATGTCCAAGAGGAGAGGAGTCCGTTTGCATGGCTTTCAAATATAAAATGTAAAATAACGTATTTGTTTTATATATTTGTATTGTATTGGGTTGCAGAGCAATGACCGTGGGCCCCCAGCACCACCTATTGACTAGCAGTGGACCCAGGGAACCCATGCTCTTCCAACCATTGTGACTGGACCTTCACAGTTAGCAAGTTACTGTGAGCTGGACTGCACCAACTCCCTGTCAACCTTCATTTGACTTATGCTTTTTTCCTTTTCTGGTACCATTTTCTCTGTTCGTCTTTTGGTTAGATTTATTTCTTAGATGGGTATGTTTAACAGGTTGTCAAGTTAATTTTATTGTGATGGAATTACTACCATGACTTTCCCCCAACTTTGGTGCAGACTTTTGCTATTCGAAATCAGACATGAGGTCAAAATGAAGGAATGTGTTACAAGGATTAGGGGAGAAGGGAGGGGTGGCCATGAAGTCCTCTCTGGACAGTCAAATTGCTATTCTAGTTCTTGCTGAGCAATACAGGGTGGAGGGTTCTTGAGCGTTTAAACACAAACATTCCACTTAGACGTAACAACTCTGTATAGTGCCAGTCATTTTGTCGAATGGCAGATTAATTTAATTGCATATTTAAACGAGGGCCTTCACAACAGCTGTTCATAAGTTATATAATTAAAAAGATCCGGTTTGCAACAGTTGCCATGTAATCCCTGCTTCCCCACACAACATGCCAGGTTCAGTAGTGACTGAGCTGTGCGTCTGATGATGCATCTGATTGATGAAAATAAACATTTCTAATATATTTCCCCAAAAAGACGTTACCAAGCTTTAATACTGGAAGAAATATACTGGAATTATGTTTTGTTCTTAAAAGATACCGTAACATACAGGGGCCTTTCCTGTCTCTCATCATTGCTCTCAGAATTAAAGCAGAAATGCCCAAAACATTTTTTTTACATTTCTCATTAGCTGTCTCATGTTCTCATGCAGGCTGCAATGCGTTAGGTTAAACCATCCAACGCAACTGGATATTTGTCAGAAGTAGAACATTTACCTTAAGATTTAAACTGCTGTCATTTGAAACAGTTGTATGTAGTAATCTAGGAATGGGTCCCAATTATGGATTTATTTTTAAATGGCATATTTACAAGCTCACAGTGGGTTGTGATGCAACATGTTGAGAGCTTGTATATTAAAACTGTTGAAATGAAAAGAAAACTGTAATATTTGTATAGAGACACTAGGTAGCTAAGACATTTTATTAGCACTTTCTTTTGTTACAATACATTCATTCCTTTTGATGGTGTGCTGATTCTGTCATGTAAATACTGGCCTTGAGAATACCAGGGTTCATGTAACATACCCTGCCATCATTGTGGTGTGGCATTAGATTGAAGGATGAAGTCCCAAGTTTATTCTGCACATTTTATTTTCTGCCAAATCACTCTAGTAAGTACTAAACAGGAGGCAGTTGTGAGAAGCGCATTCTACTATTATTTTGTAACGGTGTCAATATGAGGGTTTGTGGTCTTAATGCTAACATGGAAAGATGTCTTAATGCTAACATGGAAAGATGTCTCTGACACCTATCAGGAAGTTGATAACCGCAAGACACAAATGTGAAAGAAAGAAAATAAATCTGTATTGGCATGTTTTCCACCATAGGTCCAAATGGGTTTGTCGGGGCTTCTCATTGTTGGTTATGAAGTGGAATTGGTACATTTTTCCTAGCTCTGGAAGTGTGGCTGTAAAAAACTAAATGCACAATCTGGGGGTGCATTTACTGCGTTAGTTAAAAATTAGCTGGGTAAGTAGTTTGAAAGTTCAATGTTAAACACAGGATATTACATCTGTAAATCACCTACAAATGGATCTGAACTGTGATTGACAAGTAGCCACTTTGACCATACTGGAGATTAATTGTAATCATCTACAGAGGCTGTTAGTATTCTGTATTTTATCTGCCATGGACTACATGTTTTGGGTGTTATCATTACTGCCAACTATGCCCCTCCATGTAAGTAGCAGTGTGTGTGACTACACCGTTGTCTACAAATCGTTATTGAGCGGTGGTCACACCGTCTCCTTAGCGTGACTGTGTGTGTAGCCGTCTGTAGCTTGGTCTGCAATACCGCTGGGTGACCAGAGAGGTGCTGTTGAGCAGCCTTGAAATGTACATGCACACAGACACAGCCTTGAAATTAATGGACACCACCACTCAGTTCACACTGGTGTGATTTCTTTTTCCCTCTTTGTTTCTTGGACCATTTCGAAAATGTGTGTGAAGAGATATGAAGCAGGTTGTGGTAGATTTGAGAATCAAACTGTTTTTTTAAAGATCAAGATGCAGCCCCTTGTCCAGTGTATCTGGGGCCACAGGAGGCCTCGGTTTACGCTGTCAATTCTATTTGAAAAGAAAGGGCTTCAACTATGCACTTTTCCTTACAAAATAACAAATAAATAATAATGCAGTATTGTGTTGTATGTGTGTGTTTTTAAACACTTTATAAGACCATAGGTGATCAGGGGCACCTGCTGGCCTACTGCTCTAGGCGCATACCACATAGGCATTGATGCCTGATGGCGTCGCTGGTTCGATTCCCGATGCGGACGATCTTTGTCACCTTTGTGACAGCATGTCACTCCCCATCTCTACCCCCATTTCCTCTGTCTACTGTCCTATCAAATAAAGGCATAAAAGCCCCAAAAACTAAAAAGAAAAAAGACCATGGAGCATAGATGATCACTCCAATATAGACTCATACCAAAATAATGGATAGAGGTGTTTGTTGAAGGCATATTGCCCAAATGGCCATGAGATGAAAGGCATGGATGAGTTGTGTCTTTTGAAGGCGATTAAAATAACAATAATCAGAAGTTTAGTGAGACATGAATTTACCGGTATGCAAACTATTAAATATGGACTTTTATTTTGGAATCAGACAAATTCTGACTTAAATTCCATAAGTTAACCAAACTTTTTAGGCTGTGACCCAAAAGAGACATTAGACTTAGAGGGGTAGGCAACTTTGATGATTGACAGGGCCACTATGTTTCCACATCACTCGAGAGGACCACATTGCATAATACTGTACCTCTTATGTGTTTTTTTACTTTTTTCATAATTAATGCCTACGGTAGCCTATAGTCATTCTATGTCACACAAAAGTAGCAAAAATAGCCGATCTACACACACAAAACTCATCACATTACTTATTTTTTTATTGGAATCCTGAAAAACATTTTTATTTAATTTCAAATGCATTTAGTTATACTAAGCCTATGTTAACTTTATGAATGTAAATACAAATGCATTGGGCATTAAAAAAGACAACATTGTAACACACTTAATATAGACTGAAGCAATAAAAGCAGGTCATGTTTGTATGTTTGAATCTTAACAGGTGAAATCAATAATATATCTATTCCGATATATTAACCTGCGGGCCGCATTAAGTGAAGGTGGGGACCGCATGTGGCCCCCGGGCCACCAGTTGCCCATGTATGATTGATTTTAGACATTTGCCCGGGACCCAAACTAGTGAAAATAGCAGATCTACATACAAGCTCACCAGTGCCAGTTCTAGGACTCAGGTTGCCCTTTGCAAGATTAATTCAGGTGGCCCCCAACTGACGGATGCATGCGCGCGAAGTGCACAACATTTTTGGTATTTATTTTTAGTTTTTTTGAGGATACGGGTGTCTTTGAATGACCTGATGGCCATAGAGTCAGCACATTGATTTATTACTGACAGACAGTATCCAAAAACTAGCATTATTTTAATATGCAATAAAACAAAGATCTCACACAACAAGACACAACAGAATAATTTGATAATATGCCTCATGCAGTTTATCAAATATATTATCAAATTATTCTGTTGTGTCTTGTGTGAGATCTTTGTTTTATTGCATATTAAAATAATGCTTGTTTTTGGATAGGGGATATGTGTAGTCAAAAAAGAAAATCTTCTCCATGTGAAGTGGCCCCCTTAAGCTACTTTTCGACTGCAGCTTTAGCACCACACCACACCGCACCACATAAAAATATCTACATTTTCCATTACACAAAAGAACCCCTATCGGTAAGAAACAAATTTACCCTTTTAACTGTGATTAAAATACAATATAAATTTGTATTACAACTATCCTAAATTATAATACACTATAATAACCCACTATAAAGTATTAATGTATTACTATGATAATTATAATACACTATAATAGATTATAATAGTGGTTATAACACATTAAACACAATCGAATCTATTATCATGTATTACAACTATATCCTGGTGGTCTAAATGAAAAGTCAGTGAGTGATCAGTCATTATGAACCTGGCACAAGTGAGCAGTGTGGTGTTGGGCCAGTGGAAAAGGGACTTTAGTGGTTGTGGCCCTAAGCAACCGCTTAAGTTGCTTATGCCCGGAACCGGCCCTGAAGCTCACACGCCTCGCTTTGCACCAAGTTGTGAACATGTAGATCGGCTATTTTCCCTTCTTTAACATTTGTTTTCTAATGTATTTATTACTTTTCTTTTTCTTTCTTTTTTTGTTGAAATAACTAACAACAAAATGTAGGAAAAATGAAGGGACCCATCAAAATGTGTCTGCGAGTGCGACCCACAAATGGGTCCTGAACCAGTGTATGGGGAAACAACAGTCAGTCTGTAACTCTGACAGTGTCAAAGTTAAGGGGAGACCTTCAAATTTAAAAGTTTGAGAACCACTGAGTTGCACCATTATATTTACTCAGACCACTGAAAATTTCCTTTATGTGGGTCTAAATTGACCCTTGGCAAGTTTGTAACTTTGACAGTGTACAAATGGACCCTAACGGGTCCATTTGGTTCCATTTGTACACTGTCAAAGTTAAGGGGAGACCTTCAAATGTAAAAGTTTGAGAACCACGAAATTTACACTCTTATTTTGAAAGTAGCGGATGTGCGTCTTCTTGGCTGGGAGGGCTGGCTGCTCAGAGCGCTGGGCTGGTCTTCTCAACATAGAGGTGTGTCTACGTGTGTGACTGTGTCCAGCCCTAGCAGATGTAGATGTAACGGGGAGGGTTGTGTGTAACTGTGTTTGTGTGTGTGTCTCTGTGTGTTAGATAGATTCTAGGTTCAGTTCAGTTCAGTCGTTTAGAAAGTTGGGAGAGAAATCCATCTGTTCTCATTTCCAGTAATCTGTCGTGACGTTCGGACAAGCCAGACAGACCGAGACCGATTTTAAGATCCGTCCAACAACTTCCACGATCGACGGCTGCTTCACGAAGGTATTTGGGAAACAAAGTGAATTCTATCACATTATTACAGATTTATCAGACTGTCGAGTTGGCACTACAGGTAATGCAGCTAGCATGGATGCTAATATTAGCTAGTAGCCTAGTGAACTATGCCTCCATTCATTCATGATGTTACAAGGTCCAGTTTGGCTTGAAACTTGTCTTGGCTAACTTGACCACTTGAACACCCGGCGTCCATATCTTGGACATGTCATTACGGGTGATAGTTTAAAAAGATCTTCAACAATCTTATGATTACAACTTGTAACTTGCCTACCTAACGGATTTAAGGTTGGCTGGAATAAAAGGCTCTTTCTGTTCTGCTTGGATCATACGTGGCTTACTTGGCTGAACTGAAAGGGTCTTTATCCCCCCTTGACAAGGTTTTACTGTTAAACGTTAGTCCAGGCAGTACAAACCACAACCTGGAAGGGTTCTTCAACGTTTTCCACGCTTAGTTGGAACCCCCTAGCTGAGAGAGAGGCAAACCAGGGACCTCCACTGTGTGTGTGTGTGTGTGTGTGTGTGTGTGTGTGTGTGTGTGTGTGTGTGTGTGTGTGTGTTCTGTTCACACACTCTCTCTCACTCTCTCTCTCACACACACACACACACACACACACACACACACACACACACACACACACACACACACAACTAGAAGATTTACCTTTAAGTGGGAAAACCACCCCTTTTCAATGTTGAACTATGTCATTAATATACCTTAGAGCAGGGGTCTTCAACGTTTTCAGGCCGGGGACCCCCAAACTGATGGGGAGATGGAGCAGGGACCCCCTACCACCTCGTAGGGTGGGGGGGTCGGGGCTACGACATATTTTTTATTTTAAACATGTACAAGTTACAGCGAGCAGGGTGGGCCGTACCACTACCATTTCTAAACATACTACTTATTAACTGAGAACCAATGTCAATAATATCAACAATCTGTCAATTGCATAGTAAGCATGTATTCAAGCTATTCAAAATGGATAGAATCGTGGTTTATTTTTTAACATAAATGTGGAAAAAAAAAAAAAAAAAAAAACATTTTTTGAAATCTTTTTTTTTTTTTTTTTTTTTTTAAGCAATAATTTCGCGGACCCCCTGCAGTACCTCCGCGGACCCCCTAGGGGTCGCGGACCCCCTGTTGAAGACCCCTGCCTTAGAGGAGTTGTGTGGAAATAAAAAAAAAAAGTTCCCCCCCTTCTGTGTTGCCTAGAACTGGAGGATTGATTTTGGGGTTTGTATTGTAAATCACACCGTGATGACATTACACCAGTGTGATTTGCAATACAAACAGCAAAATCAATCCTCTAGTTCTAGGCAACACAGTGGGGGGGGGGGGGGGGGGGGGACCTTTTTTAATTTCCACACAACTCCTCTAAGCCAAGGAGTCACTATTAATGAAATAGTTCGATATTAAAGCCTTCCATGCAACTTGATGAGTCTTTCTAAGCTAGCTAGCTTGAAAAAGTATTCCACTGGTTTTCTTCCTCCAAGTGATGCGGCAGCTTTGATGGCTTCATCATAGGATTCCATTTGACAGCACAATTAAATGTTTATAACACTGTGATTAATGTATAGGTGTGGTATAACCTTATACCATCGATAAGAAGTCTAATGTATTTGCACAGTGTGCCACACCACAGATATTAAAAAACCTTTATCCCTTTATCTATTAACTGTGGATTATCAAGGTGGAGACATTTGACTAACTATGGAGGAACTAGATAAAGCAATGTCTCCAGGGGGTGCCAGGGTGGGCCGCCCGTCACATGCTTTGATCTTTGATGATTGGTGTAAAGGGGTATTCAAACAGCGTGAAAGGTGTGGTGGAATGACCTTTCTATGCAAATATCGAAAACTAAAGGACGAAAAGCAGCGCCAACTAACATGAAGAAAGAAATAGTTATAGTCAAGTTCTTGTTGAAATTAGGGTATTTATTTGTGTAATTCAATTGTTATCAATATATCTTCTTCTTTCGTGTATCATAATCCTTGATGATTCCTCAGTACATGTAAAGCCTGCTTTCTTTCTATTCCGAATTAACCAGTCTACAGCCCTCCTAATGTTTTCTAACAACAGACCGGATCAGCAAACTGCAAAGCAACTTGATCCTAGTCGAATCAATGGATAGATCTTTATTGATTGCCATGGGGGAATTCAGGTGTAAACAGCGACAATATGCCATGGCCTGTCCTGAGTTATTACTTAAACGTTAAGAGTCCAAGAGGAAAGCACGCATATCTCAAAAGAATCCACAGGTGCTGAACAAAAACATGTACAATAGAGAAGAAGTGAAGTCCGCACTCTGGTCTGTAGCTTCCAGTAGAGAATTATATGGTGACTTAATGGTCACCTAATAACATTCTGTGTGTGTGGACTTGTTGCTTAAACAAGCAATGCTGTAGGTCTTTCATGTTTATGGTATTTTGATTGCCGGTATGTTTTATTAGAACCCCGCACTTCTTCTGTATCTTAAATGTTTCATAATGGTGACTGCCTCTAACGACAACTCTCTTCTCCAGATGTTTGAGATAAAGAAGATCTGTTGCATCGGCGCAGGGTATGTCGGAGGCCCCACATGCAGTGTGATTGCCCAGATGTGTCCGGGGATCACCGTGACTGTTGTGGATGTCAATGAGTCGAGAATCAAAGCCTGGAACTCTGAGACTCTACCCATATACGAGGTAATTGTCCATAAAACCATCACTCTAAGGTATAATTAATGGCTGGAGCTTGTGGTAAGAGATCAAAGCACATCTGTAGACACCTGGTCATTATGGTCAATAAATTAGCCTATTACCTGTGTTTAACTTTCTTTTTGCCATGTTTGGCCCCACCCCATTCGTAGATACTACAGCCATCCCTCTAGAAAGAGAAACTGTTTTGGCCAGTATTGCCCAGCGTCAAGATCTAGGCTATGTAAAAAGGAGAAAAAAAGAGCCATAATGAGTTCCAGACCCGTCATATGTTGCAACTTCTCAAGTTGTCAGCCTCTGAGTGTAGCTCTAATGACGTCAATGATGACTAGTGTTGGTGTAAAGGGGGGATGGTGACACAGTCATCATGACCGCGTGTGAATGTAACTTTACTTAAGTCAGGGGTCTTCAACAGGGGGTCCGGGACCCCTAGGGGGTCCTCAGAGTTACTACAGGGGGTCCTCCAAATCTTTGTGTGAAAGAAACCTTTTTTCTCCTTTTTTATATTAACCATTTGAACCCTAGCGTCCATATTCTGGGAACTTAAGCCAAAAATAGCAGATCTGCGGTGTGAGCTTGTAGATCGGCTATTTTTGTCAAAGAGCTTTGGTGTAGAGGGGAAAAAGAGCAAACTAAGTACAGAGTGAAAAGTCAAATTGACATGAAACCAAAATACATTGATGATTGTGCTGTCAAACGATGAAACTATATGGAATCTCTGAACAGATTGTGGGGGTCCCTACTTCATCTCTCGCTCAACTAAGGGGTCTTTGGCCTGAAAACGTTGAAGACCCCTGGCTTTTGTTCACCCAATTTATTTTTTCTTTCTTGCTTTCTCCAGCCGGGCCTGAACGAGGTGGTTGAGTCATGTAGAGGACGGAATCTGTTTTTCTCTACAGACATTGATTCTGCCATAAGGGATGCTGATCTAGTCTTCATCTCTGTGAGTATTCTAGTTACCATACCTGTTACACACACACACTACTTTCACATGTGATTTACGTACAGTATGCTTGGTACCATTGACACTGCAAACGAAATACAAACAAAAAATACACACAAGCATGAATGAAAGTCATGAAAATGTGTGCAAATCTTTGAATATATGTATTTTCAAAGCAAACGTTTGTAACTCTTTGTGGAACTATATATTTTGAGATGGGGGTCCGTGGCCAAATACATATCATTTTGGTTGGTCCTTCACATGAAAGGTTTTGAGAACCACTGACATAGTAGTGTCTCAAGAACAGACTAACTGAGCTCCAGTCAAGTGAAAAGGACCTTTTCTTTGACGATGGCTGGCCAGATTGCTGACATAGAAACATAGGGTTTTTCCAAAAATCTTAGAAGGATTCAAAAGACACTTATAGAATCGGGTCAAAATTCTAATTTTCACGATTTTTCAAAAATAGCAGATCTACAAGCTCGCAGCGCGGCACTCGGTGCCGCGCTGTGAGCTTGTATATCTGCTATTTCTTTTATATTTAAAGCATAAAGTATTGCGTCATAATGTGTTCAGGCCTAAATGGGTTAATGTATTCAACCACAGGTTAATACCCCTACCAAGACCTACGGGATGGGGAAAGGCCGTGCAGCTGACCTGAAGTACATTGAGGCGTGTGCCAGGCGGATTGTGGAGGTTTCAGATGGCTACAAGCTCGTCACAGAGAAGAGTACAGTTCCTGTCCGGGCTGCTGAGAGCATTAGACGTATATTTGATGCGAACACTAAACCTAGTCTCAATCTGCAGGTGTGTATGCGTGTTTGTTTTAGAGCCAGACGTCTCAAATCTGTCATTATGCAAGTTATTAAAAAACAATGTTCCCACATCTCATTCTGTCCAGGTGCTTTCCAACCCAGAGTTCCTTGCGGAAGGAACTGCCGTGCGTGACCTGAAGGAGCCCGACCGTGTCCTGATTGGTGGAGATGAGACAGCGGAAGGTCAAAGGGCAATCAGAGCACTGTGTGCTGTGTATGAGAACTGGGTACCCAAGGCACGCATCATCACCACAAACACATGGTCCTCTGAGCTTTCCAAACTGGTATGTGAGGCAATAATTTTTTGTCTGTAATGCTGTGTTCACACAAGCGGAAACAATGGCTAAAATAAATTAACAAGCGTGGCCAGCTACATTGCTGCGGCGTTGATTTGTTGCTCAAGCCACATTGCGTAAATGAAAAGGGAGGGTTAAATAAATAGCATGGGGAACTGGTTAACGGCAAGAATACTAAGCAGGAGTTGTGGGTAGAGAGAAGGGGAGTGGAAATGGATAAACACAAACATAAGATTGATTGACACTTAACTGCGTCATTGAAGTGCTGAAAAGTTTTAAGTCGGCTCAAGTTGTTCTTTGTTACGCCTGTCATGCAGCAACAAGTGGCAGATTTCAGTTTTTAGCTTCATGTTGGGCTTCCATTGAAAATGTTTTGTAGCCTGTTTTGTTACCGCTAGTGTGAATGCAGCATAAGTGTATCCATGAGTGTCCTTTTTATTCCGATAAACGAACACAAAACAAAATTATGTACTGTATGTGTAGACGGCCAATGCATTCCTGGCCCAGCGGATCAGCAGTATCAACAGCATCAGTGCGCTGTGCGAAGCCACCGGAGCTGATGTGGAGGAGGTCGCTAAGGCTATCGGCATGGACCAGAGAATAGGCAGCAAGTTCCTCAAAGCCAGCATAGGTAAGAGAGACGCATACCACACTTACAGACTGAATTGTTAATATTCAACCACGTGAACCCTAACGTCTCTCTCTCTTTTCTGGGGTGAACATTCTGTGAAATGGTAGATCTCACAACATGTTGCATTAGGAGGTCTTGTGACCTAGTTTGGTGTAGGTGGAGGGAAAAAGGAGGGGGCCCCAGTCAACTAAGTAGGGCTTATTGTTAGTGGTTTGTTCTGTCCAAACTGGCTTAATGGGATAGTTCTCTCCCAAAATTAATTGAATGAATTCAAGTCTCCATGGGATGAGTAATCGATAGAATACATTATTATTTGGGTGAACTATCCCTTTAATGTGCTGTATCTCTCCATCTCTCTCTCTCTCACAATTGAACCTGACCAGGCTTTGGTGGCAGCTGTTTCCAGAAGGATGTATTGAATCTTGTGTACCTCTGTGAGGCCCTCAACCTCCCCGAGGTGGCCAGTTACTGGCAGCAGGTGGGAACCTAACTAAACTATACATTTCACAGCACTATATCAACATCTTCTTCCTTTATGTTGTGTCTCATACTATTACCCCATCATCTCTCCAATTAGGTCATCGATATGAATGAGTACCAGAGAAGACGATTTGCTTGCAGGATCATTGACTGTCTCTTCAACACTGTCACTGGCAAGAAGATTGCCTTGCTAGGTTTTTCTTTTAAGAAAGACACCGGTGACACGAGGTAGGTCTCAAATCACTTCAACCTCTTAGCCCAATATACTGTATGTACTTTGTTGTATGGCAACTAGTAAAAATAGCCAGTAGATATTTTTTTGAAAAGTTTGAATGACCTTTGCCTTCAATACACTGCCCAAATTAGGGAAAATTAAATTAGGGACAGGTTTCAAGTGGTTAACTTATATTTACATATCTCATGCCCTCTTGTCACCTCAGCAACAGCTCTGTTCTGTAAAAGATCCTATCACACTCTTGCAGATATTGAAACTGTATTCAATTAATCATGAAATTCTTATCACTTTCCAGGACCTGTTAAGTGTGTATAAGGGTGCATGTTGAATATGTATCCACCTTTGGGCATGGCTATATATACAGTATATTGACAAAAGCAGTGTCCATAAAAGATTAATGCAAGCAAATATTTGCTGTATTCTGACCTCTGTCCAGGTTCTATGAGAAAGGTCAAATCCTAGAGTCAGGTTCTATGAGCTGCATGTTTGTGTTTCAAACCCTAGAGAGTCATCAAGTATCTACATTTCTAAGTATCTGATGGATGAGGGGGCCAAGCTGTTCATCTATGATCCAAAGGTCCTTAAGGAACAAATCATTCATGACCTCTCCCAGCCCAACATCTCAGAGGACAACCCAGAAAGAGGTAACTGTTATAATAATAATAATAATGAAATAAAGACATGAATTAATCTAAGTAACATTACAAACCATAACAAATGTAGTCTTAACAAATTGCAAATCTAGAAATTGAGGATTGCAGTATAGTTTGACTGTCCAACTGACCAGCTGGTGCAATTATTAATTAATATACACTGAGAAAAATATTCACTTATATTAGAGTAAGCAGAAGCATGGAATTTTGAATTGGGAAACATGTAGGAATCCTGCTATACTAAACCAAAACTAACCAGTACTGCTTAACAACACAATAAGTCTTTGAAGGTTTAAAAAAAAAAAAAAAAGTTAATGCTCATAGTTCCTTTTGTGAAAACTTTGTGAATGAACCATGACCATAAGTATTACTAAGCATCAAGAGACTGATGACTCAATGCTGATTACTAACTGTGGGTGTTGGCTTTTTCCCCCCTTCTTTTTCTCAAGTGTCTGAGTTGGTAACCGTGACAACAGATCCCTATGAAGCTTGCCAGGGTGCACACGCGTTGGTCATCTGTACCGAGTGGGACATGTTTAAGGTCAGGCACAGTCTTTACAAAAACATCTAATCTTGAATCATTAAGGAAATCACATGTAAACCGCTTGGATCGATAAGAGCTAAATCCTAATTTTCCTCCACAGGAGCTGGACTATGAAAAGATCCACAAGAAGATGCTTAAGCCAGCCTTCATATTTGACGGTCGGAGAGTGTTGGACCATCTCCATGCTGAGCTACAGAACATAGGCTTCCAGGTGATTACAGAGGGCCTCCAAAGCAAATATTAATCGTTTTACTTGTGAAAAGACAAGATGTTTTTGTTGCCTAGAACAGTGGTTCTCAACCTTTTCAGGCCACGACCCCCAAAAGAATCATATTTGAACTGGGGACCCTCCACGCTGACGTCTGACGAGCACTAAGAGTTGAGGCTTTACATTTTGTATAACGCGATTCTATTGTGAAAATAGCAGATCTACATGCTCACAACGCGCGTTGTGAGCATGTAGATCGGCTATTTTCACAATTTCTGCCTCTATAATATTTGACAATTTGGCCAATGTTTAATTTTAGAGGTATTAAAAAGTCCTTGAATTGTCACACATTTTACCCTCTATATAGACTCAAACCTTATGTTGGTTTGTTTACTGTTGAGAGAGAAAACAATGTTGCACATTAACTCTGAGTGCCAGCGCCCTCTAGGGGCCAAAGAATGCCAGCGCATCTCTCATAGGCCAGTGCTTTAGCTTCCAGGACTTCAGCTTCCAGGACCTGACGTGCTCACGTTCATGCACGGCATGGAAATGTCCCGGATGAAGATGCTAACAGAATGGCTATTCCCATTTTGTCATCTAAAAGATCATTTTTGGGCGATTTCGCCGTAAATAAACCTCACGCCGCTTCCCTAAAACACAAAAAAGAGATATAAGCCTTTAAAGATGCGGTCTTTCATTGGATTAGGCGGAGATTGGCGATTGCGTTCGCAAATTACGGCCGGCCGGGACGTTGTTAGCTTTCGGCTAGTAGCTACAAAAATCAAGCCAGGCTTCAGAAGGCCTCTTATCATTTTATTCATTTAATTAAATAAAGCCGAACTACTTCGGGATCGGCACACTCGTGTACTCATCGGAAGCGGCGCCGAACATCGGGTGAACATTGGGGAGCTCAAAAATGTATTTTAAACCATTTTTAATGGAATATATCGTCGGACAGAGTAGAACGGCTAGCTGGCTAGCGGCTAGCGAGCCAGGACCACCCACGACTCTACAAGCAGCTCGGGGTAAGTGAATTAATAAAAAAAAGATTGTATTGGATTGAAATAAAGCCGAACTAGTTCGGGATCGGCACCAGATGAGTTAAGTTAATCATCTGGGGACCCCCCCAAAATAAATTGGGGACCCACAGGTTGAGTACCACTGGCCTAGAAGTGCCTGACTGAAACTAATGATGGCTATTTTCATTTTGTTTTTCAGATTGAGACCATTGGAAAGAAAGTGACAGCTTCGCGTATCCCCTACACCCAGTCAGCTGTATGCACCAGCCGTGTCAGTGAACCCCCCACCAAAAAAGCCAAAATTTGAACGCTGCTTCTCCTCCGCTACATGCACTACATTCCTTCCTTTTAACCCTTTCTGCAGCAGATGTCCAACATTTCAATTAGCCTTTCTTGTTGGAACATGCTTAATGGTTCTAAATACCAAGTGGTTTGTTGGCCAAATTCTGCTCGACAATGGGTTGCTGAATGAAGATCATTAGTGAAATTAATTCTGTAGAAGTGGTATCCAGTGCAAAAAAAAGACCCAATCACGTGGCTGTCTTATATTGTACATTTCCTGCTAATTGGCAGTCGCCAGTAAATGCAGTAATCATTTTAAACTGGCTGCCACTTAAGTGTTAACAGAGTAATCTTATAAAGTGTTTACTGTAATGTAATCCAATATTGCCTTAGTAATGGCACAAGTTTTTATACATTTTTTTTAAAACTATTTTTATAATTCATCTCTGAGACTGAGTGTATGTTGATGAGCGATGTTATCAAAGTGAGTCTGTTTACCAAATGGGCCAATGCAATAAATAAATAAATCACCTGAAACTATTCTTGTTCATTATTTCCCTACAACTCCTACATTTAAACAAAAACTTAACTTAAAAAACAGAATTGGTGATTTGTAGTTGTTTTGTTCATTGCATGAGTTACAAGGGGTCAAACAGGGCTCAAATGACCCCTTTAGCTGTGTAGAGACAGCAGGGAACCCCACTACATAATGTAAACTGTAAATAAAATCAATTGTTTTTTGAGAAAGCCTTCCATGCAACATAAGAGGCTTTTAAAGCTAGCTCACCATAAGTTGATCGTATCATGTTGACAGTTGAGATTTGACAATAGCTTGGATGTAATTCACAGGGTTTTCTCTAAGATGAGTTGTCTCCAAATAAGGCAGTATTGGGCAACAAATGGACCATGGGACAGAAATGGCAAATTATTTTGTAACTAATCTGATCGTCCCATATACAGGATATAATTAATTAAATGTCCTCTAAGTAGTCAAGGGTGTGGCCAGCAGAAATGTACTACACACAATTAAATTTAGTATGCAGTTATGCCACACAAAGTTGCACTAAACAAACTCGCCCCCGTCGATAGGATCGATTTCTGTGTACAGTGGGGACCTCATGAGCTGTCTTTGTGATATGTTTTTTTGTGTTATATGGTTATGTGTTGTTGCGAAGACAAATATCCCTTCAGAGACAAGATTATCTTAATTTATTACGTTTTATAGCAATTAATATATGTATATAAAATGGTCTGTCACGAGTTATGTTCTAGCCCACCATCTAATAACTTAAACCCTACTTGACCCATGTTGCAGAGCCATGCTTTACAAAGTTTAAACCCATAAGTACACCTTCAGACTTGTCAAACATGAATAACTATGAATAACGTAACAAACCAGTCTACTTTATATCATGTTAATGTAATTTGTCTTTGATTAACAAAGCCATAACAGTGTCGCTCATAAAGAAAATCTGTTTCAAATTAACAAGATAACAATATGATTCAATATGTTTCAAATAACAAAGCTTTAAGCCCTTTGAGCATACATCCACCATGTGTTATCCCCTTTTCAAAGCATATACATGAGTCTTTAACCTGCTCACACTCTCTGATGCAGTCATAAATCAGTGCTTCCCGACCTGCCTAGGGCTCCCCCAGAGGGAAGGTGAGTGGGGGTGGGGGTTCAGGAGGCCCTAAAGGGGACTTGCATACCTGAACATTGTAAAAGGACAATCTTTTTTGCCTGGGTTTAAACTCCATGCTGATAATTACAGCTCAAAGATCTGAATCCAATGTGGTTCTCCAGACCTGCCTCGTCTCAGATAAATAGTAGACAAGTTGGTAAAAAGGGAATTCTCAGACTCCATATCTTGATGTAATCAGCTTCTGGTATAGTTTAAACACATTTCACTATATACCGCATCACACCTTCCTGATAACCTTTCTCCTATGGGAATGCTATGGTACATGATTATGCTGGCATTGACGTGAGGAGATGAAATGAAGGGAGGAACAACTAAAACTGGCAGCTGCAAGTTTTCACTCTGTAATAGTGACTTCTGATTTTCTCTTCTCCAGTAGGTTCTTCAGGAAGAACTCTCCTGTAGAGGGATAGGCAGATATGAACATGTCAAGGTGGTCCAAAATAATGCTGTACATAGTCTATAAACCTTTAAAAGCACCACAGCACCTCACCTGCTTTATAAGACGATCGCACCAGGGGCCCACTGGCCGTGTAGACAAAGCCCATTTCGTTCCCAACCTTCTCCCAGTGGGCAAACCTCTCAGGGGTCACGTACTCTTCCACCTAGAGACAGACCATCACAGTTGAACACAACGGATATCAAAATGCCAAAAGATTATAGATTCAGAATCACTGTAGCAAAAGGTGTAAGGAAGATGTAATGTTATGATACTACCTTGAGGTGGCGTTTGGTGGGCTGCATATACTGGCCCAGTGTCAGACAGTCCACCCCTGCCTCCCGCAGCTCTGTAACAACATCACAAGACCCATGTTTTAATGAAACAGGGCTAATCCAATGAACCACTGTGTGTGAATTTGAGTCCGAAATACACACCTGTCAGCGTATTGAGTATTTGTTGGTCGGTCTCCCCCAGTCCCAGCATAATCGAGGTCTTGGTAAGCAAGCCGGGCTTGACCTTTTTTGCATGTCTCAGCACGCTTAGTGACTGATTGATGGGTAGCACTTTACAATAATGACCTGTTATAAAGCATTTATAAACATTTATAACACATTAATAAGCAACTTGTAGATGAGTAATAATGAATGAACAAGCGGTTAATACATGTTTATTTAAACATTTATAACTATATTTAATAATCATTTATAAATTGTTAGTAACTAGTGAACTATTCATGAATAAGCCATTTATAAACAATTATAAATATATTTTAAATCATTTGTAACCAAAGTTATTTAGTATTTATAAGCTATTTAGAGATAAATAACTAATCATTTACAAGCTATTCATATACATTGGTAAATGTTTAGTAAAACATTTATAACCCTTTTTATGCCTTTGTAAATGATTATTAAAACATTAATAACACAGTTATAAGTTATTTGTAGATAAGAAACTAATCATAGACAAGCTATTTATATACTAATTCATTATTTACAACTGTCTATTTATGTGGCCTCCATTTTTGTTCATGTTTAACAAATGCTTTGTAAAACATTCCTAAATTATCTATAAATCATTGGTAGATGATATCAAGAGCCCTAATGTAAAGTGAAGACACTTCATAATCTACAACCGTCTGTTAATAACGTGGCCTCCATTTTTGTTCATGTTTAACAAATGCTTTGTAAAACATTCCTAAAATATCTATAAATCATTGGTAGTGTAAAGTGAAGACCACGTTAACAGACAGTTCATGTTTAACAAATGCTTTGTAAAACATTCCTAAAATATCTATAAATCATTGGTAGTGTAAAGTGAAGACCACGTTAACAGACAGTTGTAGATTATGAAGTGTCTTCACTTTACATTAGGGCTCTTGATATCATCTACCAATGATTTATAGATAATTTAGGAATGCTTTACAAAGCATTTGTTAAACATGAACAAAAATGGAGGCCACATAAATAGACAGTTGTAAATAATGAATTAGTATATAAATAGCTTGTCTATGATTAGTTCCTTATCTACAAATAACTTATAACTGTGTTATTAATGTTTTAATAATCATTTACAAAGGCATAAAAAGGGTTATAAATGTTTTACTAAACATTTACCAATGTATATGAATAGCTTGTAAATGATTAGTTATTTATCTCTAAATAGCTTATAAATACTAAATAACTTTGGTTACAAATGATTTAAAATATATTTATAATTGTTTACAAATGGCTTATTCATGAATAGTTCACTAGTTACTAACAATTTATAAATGATTATTAAATATAGTTATAAATGTTTAAATAAACATGTATTAACCGCTTGTTCATTCATTATTACTCATCTACAAGTTGCTTATTAATGTGTTATAAATGTTTATAAATGCTTTATAACAGGTCATTATTGTAAAGTGCTACCGATTGATGTTCGCTCTTGGATCGCGGACATGCCTGTGATTAGACGTGACAGATCATGAGCAATTACAAAGCAGTGCACATTAAAAGCAGAACAGAAATGTTTCTACAAAAGTAAGAAGTGATATACATATACTGCATCACATGGGAGAATCACATAGCCCTTTGTAGTGGAAATTCCACAATGAAAATTAGGAAATACCGGTACATTTGTTATCCATATCCAAGTGTGAGATAAATCATAAAAAGGTGATCACGATTTACTTAATACAATTTATTAAAAAAAACATTGCAAACCCTTAATATATGCAACCAAGAGAGATGTTCTCACATTAGGAGTCTAACAGCTCTCACTCACTCACTTAAAGGCCCGCTGACACGCCCCGAAATTATAATAGTAGGATACAGTAGGTCACGTTGTCTCTCTGAAAACAGTCTGAAATAGTCTGAAGCTCATGTCACAGTGTAATCTGCCCCTCGCTCCCCAACAACAGCTGACCAGTAGGCCTACAGTAAGTAGTCTAAGTACAGTCAATTAATTTGATTGGCTTATAATTGCCCATTCCCACAAAGACACCATCAAAATATTAACTCATATTTTAAGATGAATTTTTAAAGTGACAGTACCTCTTTAGGTGACAGTACCCCTTTAACAATGAACAATGGATTTTTGATTAAAGGACCTCTTCACCTATTTTTAACCCATCTTCATATAATTGGTCCATTCCTCACTATTGTGCATGATAAAAATGGTAAAAAAAAATCTACTCGGTCTGTGTCTCATAGGAGGGCCGTGGACACTTCAGAAACCCTTGTTAGGCATTTTCTTTTTCTTTTTTCTTAAAGATTTTTTATTTTATTTTGATTTTTATTAACACAAGAACCATGGCTTCCATAGCATCAGCATGTTAACTTTCCAGGAATAGAAAGCCTGCTGTTTAACTTTCTATTAACTTGGATACTGAGAAATGGCTTCTTTGTGCCACCTGCTGGTCAATGTGTATATCCATCTATCCATTTAGCTCGAGCAGCATCTGCCTTAGCTTTATTTAAAAAAAAAAAAACTCCTTCAACTCCAACTTCTAGCTCCTTTGTCGTAAGCCATAGCTCCAGAAGGCTACGTTATGAATGAACTGTATAGGGAAGGGATTCAGAAAGGCGGAAGTCGCGCTATCATTGGCTAGCACGGCCATCTCCCCCACCAACCGACACCACCCCTCACTGCTCCATTCATGCTCCATTCTCGACCCGTATGCCCGGATGTAAGTCAAAAATAGTGGAGAAAAGGGGAATTGAATGCTGAATGTTTTGTTTTACACCTCACCGTGATTTTATAGTGTCTGATAGAGGGGGAAAAGGTCTAAATATATATGTATATATAGTTTAAATTTTTAGGCTTAATCCTGCATAGAATAGCTTTAAGTTCACCAAAAGTGTATGTTATCACAAAATGGACAAAAACGCCATTAAAGAAGTTGCCTTTTACCATAATATTTACAAATCTATCACAATACCATTCAAAATAACTTTCAATATTGTTCTTTTATCTATTTCCTTTAATATAACATGGAAAGAAATACATGTAAAAGTAAATAATTAATCAAATGCATATGATGTTTATAAATCTGATTATTTGACTATAGCATGAAATGGGCATCCAAATATTGAAGGGCTTATAAAAGTCACCAGAAAATGAATTCAAAATGCCAACCACCTTAAAACATCTTCTATGCGTACACAAAAAAAAGGTTGTCAGCTTCTACCCAAACATAGCCGCAAAACTCATTTCTGAAGCACTTTTCAATTTTGGCCCCTTGACTATATCAAATTAACCTGCAAGGGTCCATAACCCTTACAATTTATGGGTTTTTACCATGTGCTGCATCTGTAGCAACATTAAACGGTCTCCATCTCTTTCCGCATTTTATGAAGCATACTGGTCACGTGAGTCATCACACTGGTGAAAAACAAGCTTAAGTAGATCCTGACCTTTGAGATCTAAAAGCCTAACATCACGGGACATAGTTAATGCCTACATGTATATGGTCCATTATATTAAAGAATATTAGCACGCATATAGCCAGGTTTAAGCAGAGCTCAGCTATCTAATGTCTTGCATTATATTAAGAGTGTTGTGCCTTGTGGATGACAACTCTTTTGAATACAGACAGTCTTCTTACCTCCAGACTCAAGGGCATAGTCTACCAGGCCTGTCCGATCCAAGGAGTATAGAGTTTCGAAGCAGTCTGGACAATCACTTGCACTTGCTAGGGGAGAGAGAGGAGGGGTCATATTAGGAGCTTGCAGACATTTCAACGTACGCAATTGATAAGATTGTTAATGATTGCCGTGGAACTTTACAATAGGGACTTTAAGCATTGACGGATATGGCAGTTTGCTATGGTAACCGGACATGGATCAGTGCTCGATAGATAAACCTGCTTGTCGTTGACTGCTAACGGAGCCGTCCTGAAAACCGTCCATGCTTAAAGTCCCTAATGATCCTCCAACAGCAGAAAGGCGTGACCCAGTACCTCTTCAGACAATCCCTCTGCGGTGTGCTGGACGCTCTTGGAGACCGTTTGGGTGATTGTGTCGGTGTGGGCCTGTGCCTGGGCCAGAGTCTGTTCCCTGCTCATCTGTTCCTCGGAATTCTCCGCTCACATAGCGCTGGGACAGCCACAAGGACTGACAGATACAGAGATCTCCATGTATGGGCAATTACTGGGTGGATATTTTCAGTCTGTACCCTCCTCCACCTAACATCTGTGTCCATCTGCATCATGAGCATCATACTGACATCAGCACCCGAACCCGAAAGCCCAAATATGGACCCTTGCATTACAAGTCATTATAAAAAACTGAAATTCACAAGCTAAGTTTTCTTTTGTGCAACATTGGGCCTACCTGAGATCTGGAGATTGTTCTGACCCATCTGGACTAGGAGACACTGTTTCTTGGAAAATGGAGTATCAATGGAGTATGACGGGGGCATTTACGATGCACCATGCACCCAGCAGTCATTTCAACTGTGCTGCTATTGTGGATGGAATCAATGTGTATTGCGTCGGAGGGCGCGGTGGTCGGAGGGCGGCACGCCACAACACAATGGTTGTGATGAGGTTTAACACCGTTGTAATGCAGTGGTACGATGTAGGCTCTGCATCAGTTGCTCTTCCCCCAATGTGCAAAGACCTCTCGGCTGTGTTTTCACACCCATTCATATATGTTTGGGGTGGCAGGAATTGTGCTAATGGGACTTACACCAATGATCTTTGGACATTCAATGTGAATACTCGAGATTGGAACTTGATTGTGATCCAAAATCCACCAGCTCCACCGGGGAGGGACAGCCACACAGCCTGTCTCTGGCAACAGAATCAGCAGGATAGAATGATTATCTATGGAGGACGTGCAGCTAATGTACGATTCAATGATATGCACTCGTTTAACATCGTCACATCGTCCTGGACTTTGATAAATGCAGCAGGCTTGGTCTTACAGCTCCATTCTGCCACCATCATCGGGAACAGCATGTTTATAGTTGGCGGTATGGGGCACATGAATGCGAACGTGGCACACTTCCAAGAGTATGACTTCGGGAATAACACATGGACCAACAGGGCGAATACCCTTAACCCTGGTCAAATGACTCTAGGTCTCATAAACCATACAGCATGTCAGTACAATGGAGAGCTCTACGTATTTGGGGGACATAATATACCTGCAGCAGGTAACCTGAACATACTAGCCTACCATGAGGTGTGGAAATTTGACCCAGTCGGTAATGTCTGGAGCGCAATTGTGTGTGTCGGACAAACCCCACTTTGGAACAACGGGAATGTAACATCAAGACTTTGCTGCAGTATGGTGAATACAGGCATACAGGGATATCGCCTCGTTCTATTTGGAGGCCGTATCGGGACCAACATCCTAGACTTTTACTTTACTTTACTTTATTTGTTTATTTAGACGGGACAATGCATATTAATGAACACTACATGAAAGCAATGTAAATAAGCCGGAATTAGCAAGAATGCTAAATTTCATCCGTAGTCCCCACATGAAGACAAAACAATACATACCAACAAACAGTAACCCTACATTAGGAGAGGGCGCCTAAGAACATACATACAAATACTATTTCTCCTCAACCAAGAGAAAACAACAAAACAACACATATTACTAACAGTACCCTACATTAGAAAAGAAAAGTTAAAAATATACGTACATGACATGAGCTGTACTCTTAAAACTATACATGGTCACAGGTTTGATTGTCAACTAACCATTTTTTTAGATTGAACTTGAAGGATGGAAATGACAAACAGTCTCTTATTGTTAGAGGTAGGTCATTCCAGATTGAACATCCCTGCACTGAAAGGGTGTTTTTTCCAAAAGCGGTTACCCGGTACGGTACTTCGCAATCCCCTCTAGTGATTGCTCTAGTATTGAGTCCTCTATCGGGCTTCCTTTTTATGAATTCCTTTAGGGGAGGTGGGCATAGACCATTTAGGGTCTTATATATGATACTGACCTGTTTAAATACCTTAAAATTAGCGAAACTCAAAAAACGGTACCTCTGAAGAATATTACAATGGTGATATGAACGGGGTTTCCTATCGAATACCTTAAGCGCACTCTTATATAGCTGTTCAATGGGTTTGAGAATCGTTATACCTGTGCAAGACCAGTTTGTGAAACAGTACTCGATGTGTGATTGGATCATGCATTGGAGATAAGATTTAGCAGCACTAACTACCAAAAAAGGTCTGATTTGTTTAAAGTTCTGAAGGTTGAACTTGATTGTGTTTGTAACCTTTTTTACATGTTTTTTAAAGGTTAGGGTTGAGTCTAACATGACCCCGAGGTACTTGAACTCTGACACAAGTTCAAGTTCCTCTCCACCCAGAAACACATTTGATGACTCCATCACAACTGGTCTTTTGGAAAAAGCCATGCAGACCGTCTTTTTTGCATTCAGGAGCAGGCATGAGTCTGTAAGCCAGTCCTGAACGCTGGTCAGAACAGAAGTTAAAACCGTTGACACCTCTGCATAGCTCTTTCCATGAGTCAGTATAACCGCATCATCTGCGTACATCTGGATATGTACATCTTTACATACATCAGGTAGGTCGTTTATGAACAGAGAAAACAGAATTGGTCCTACTATTGATCCCTGGGGGACACCAACCGAGCAAGTGTGATAAGGAGACTTGATGCCATTTATGCTTACACACTGTTCTCTATTTGATAGGTATGATGTAAACCATTTGATGGCCTCTGGGGACAAGTTGAAATGTGTTAGTTTAGACATGGATATGACGCTTGCTACGCTATGCCGGATGGCATGTATTAATATCCCTATCATACCTGCACCGGCCAATGTGTTCTTGGTCCCTTTAGTGGGGCCAAAGAATAGGATAATTTAAGACGCCAGGGGATCCCGCAAACTCTGGAGGCGCTGGAGGTGGCATCGCTGTAGAGGTGGCATCGCTCTAGAGAAGGGACCCCAGAGGACGGAGACATCCTGCAACGCACATTTCATCTGAAGGAAGCAGCTGAACAGAAAGCCAGGCCTTCCATGGCTTCGGGCAGACACTAGAGTTCTCAAACTCTGCCCGAGCCCGACCCGACCCGACCCGACAAGCCGAGCCGGGCTCAAAATGTATGCTAACTAGAGGTTCGCGGGCCTTCGGCCCGCTCACATCTAGTTAAAAAATAAAAAAAATAAAAAAAAAAATAAAAAAAATAACAAAAGTTAATAAAAAAAAAAAAAAAAGTTAAAAAAAAAAAAAAAAAAAAAAATGGGGGGGAACTTTTGTGGCGGAACTATTGTGCCGCAGCGCACATCTTTCTTGTGTGGATCAGCTGCCTCTGAGATTGAGTGGGCTGGGAGTGGGCAGCGTGGGCTGGGTGGAGCGTAACCGTGACAACAGCTGCTTGCAGGCTGGTGCAGGCTTGTTGTATGGGCTGGTGTAGGGTTACAGATCCATGGGCTGGGCGGACGTTAAGATCCCCTGGACTGGGGGACGTTATAGCCAATTGGAGTGCTGCATTTGGTCTGTTGGTCCTACCAAACAAAAACCGCTGGCTGCAGTTCCTACCAAACAAAAACCGCTGGCTGCAGTTCTTAAATGTAATATAAGATTAGTCGGGCCGGGCCGAGCTTCGGGTTCTGTGATTTTTTTATTTTTTTTTCATTTTTTTTTCTTCATATTAAATATGAAGAAAAAAAAAGATAGAGATCGGTTATTTACCGTTTGGGTGATTGTGTCAAAAGAGTTTTCATCCACAAGCCACAACACTCTTAATATAATGCAAGACATTAGATAGCTGAGCTCTGCTTAAACCTGGCTATATGCATGCTAATATTCTTTAATATAATGGAGATTTTAATCACTGTTCTCTGTCCGCCACTCTGCCGTCCTTAACCCTGCAAGACCCGAATTAATTTCTACTGGCCAAAAAAAATAAAAATAAAAATAAGATGGTGTTGTAGGAGTCCTAATCACAGGAAAATGTAATGTAAAAAATGTATAATGTTTTTGTAAGGTATTATAGCGATAAATCATAAATCATGCTCTAATTTGCATTTTGGGGATATCTTTCACAATAATAACATATGTACATGTTTTAGACATTCTAATGATCACGAAAAAAATATTACAGGCATTTTACTTATGTTTTAGTGAGGAATAGCTTCAGTTAAAAAGTGAGATGATGTTCGTCCAGACGCTGGAATTTCAACTTCTCTGGGAGGTGTGAATGTCAGCCGCTGTGGGGGGTATTTATATGCAAATATCGTGGCCAATGGCATTGTAATACTAAACAATAGGATTTAATGGTGATGTTAAGACTAAAACTGTGCGCGTGTGGTCTGATGAAGCTTGTGATAAACTCCAAGCAAGGTTTGAATGCACTGACTGGTCCATCTTTTTAGATGATGATGATCTTGACCTGGACAGTAAAGTTGATAGAGTTACTGCTTATATTAATTTCTGTATAGATGATGCCATCCCCTGTAAAAAGATTAAGATATTTCCTAACGACAAACCCTGGTTGACAAGGGAGGTTAAAGCTGCTATTAACCAAAAGAAGAGGGCATTCCTCAGTGGGGATAACGACCTGTTCAAACAGGCTAACAAGGAGCTTAAAGCTAAAATAAGACAGGCAAAGCTCAAATATAAAGATAAGGTAGAAAGACAAATGTCTAATACCAATACTAGGGGCCTCTGGAAAGGCATTAAAACAATCACGGACTGGACCAACAAGTCCAGTTGTCCGGGCTCTGGGATTGATGTTAATGAGGCAAATACATTTTTTGCTAGGTTTGATACATTTGATTTCTCTTCTGAGCAGGCGAGTATCCTCTCCTCTCTAGCTCAGCCTAGTTCTGAGGACAGCTGTCCCCCTATTTTTATAACTATCGATGAAGTTCGCAAGGTGCTTAAGAGCATTAAGGTGATTAAGGCCCTGGGCCTGATGGTATCGACCCTCGTACCTTTAAGGTCTGTGCTGATCAGTTGTGTCAGGTCTTTCATTCTCTGTTCTCTCTGTCACTGTCTTTACCTGCTCTTCCTGCTATGTGGTTAACATCATGTCTTGGTCCTATTCCTAAAAAGAACAATGTGCGTAACTAGAAGGTCGGCCGGCTGCGCCGGCCTCCCCTCTAGGTCGTCGCGTTGCGTCTATAGGAGTAAATATTCGTCGAAAACAAATCCCTGAGGTACAGGGCCTCACTAACATGAGACCTATTGCTATAACATGCCACATCATGAAGTGTTTTGAAAGGGTTGTGTTGGGCCACCTTAAGGCCGGTTCACATTGAGCCGATCCCGGGGCCGAGGATCCCCGATCAGATTTCGGGAGGACCCCCCGGGAAAATCGTTTGGTCGGCCCCGGAATCGGTCTTGGGCTTGAACAGTACCCCGACACGATCGGATTATGTTAATTAGCTTTTTTATGACCTCGGGACTCGTCGGGAGCACTCACGATAATATCAAAAAAGCTTGATATTCTCGGATCATCGGGTAGGAATCCTTTACAATTATTGTCGTCTGAATGAGCTCACGGGATTGCTTCAGATTATATGAAGCCAGCTCCTCCCTTTTTAGGCTGCGCAGAGTGTAGGCTATTCTGTCACCTCACAATAGAACAGCCTACACTTTTATTATTATTATTAGCCTACTTACGTTTTACTTTAGCCTACTCTCTCCCTAAAATGTTGTAATCACTTGTTCAAAAACGTTATAGCCTATAGCATTCTTTTTTTTTACTTTTTTTCTTCTGCGCAGTCATTTGGCCACAAGGCATGCAATGTAGTCATTGCGCCTCTCTTGCTGTCAGTTTGTTCATTGGTCCTCAAAGAGGACCGCCAGTCCTTGGGGAGTTCCAGGGGGTCCCCAGCTAAATGATATTGAGGAACCTAGGCCTGTCCCTATTCTATATGCTTGGATGAGGTGGTGGGACAGTAAAAATCAAACCTTGGTTCGAAGTGGAGCGGTGAATCTGAGCAGCTATACTGTGTGTGTGTGTGTGTGTGTGTGTGTGTGTGTGTGTGTGTGTGTGTGTGTGTGTGTGTGTGTGTGTGTGTGCCTGCACAACAGCGCCCCTCCTTTAACTTGTGTGGCCACTTAAGGTATTGCCAGGCTACAGACATAGCCACATAGCCAGCCACATAGCCACATAGCCAGCCACAGACATACCTGTCTATTGGGAGCGCTTTCACCGCTCCAAAAAAAAAAGCGAGAGGTTAAACTTTTTTTTTCTGCGACTGCACGCCCACAACGGCGAGGTTTGGACATTCATAATTGCTATTAGCTGATAATATATTTGGCTTGGAGTTGTCAAATCATCTTTTACGGCATCACAACGGCAATGTAGGCTACTAACGTTGGCTGGTAGGTATTCCATGTCGTCTCTCCACTGAAGTAGCAGTATCCAATCCAACATGTCCCGTTCGCAAAGTGAACCCTTTCATCATTATCCATCTTTGTTCAATGGTCCAAAACAGAGCTACCATGACAACAAAGTGACACGTTCTGACAACTGACAACCTATATGAATATGATCTGATCTGTAGGCTTATTGTTTAAAATAACTGAATAGGCTATAAAGTGGAGTGCAAGTGGCTGAATCTCGATATTCCGACGGGGTGTAGGCTATTCTGTCACCTCACAATAGAACAGCCTACACTTTTATTGTTATTATTAGCCTACTTACTTTTTACTTTAGCCTACTTTCTCCCTAAAATGTTGTAATCACTTGTTCAAAAACGTTATAGCCTATAGCGTTCTTTTTTTTCTTCTTCTGCGCAGTCATTTGGCGACAAGGCAGTGTATTCTATCATCTCACGAAAGCCTTTCCCCATATATATATATAATATATTTTTTATATTTATAAAAGATAATACCGTAAATCACCATTTGAAACGCCTGTTTCAAATAAGCGCACGGTTCGTATATGCGCCTGGGCCGTTATTTCTTATTTGCAATTAATATTATCCTTATTATGTTTTATATAAGAGCCCGGGCTATTATTTGTTTGGTTGTTTGGTATTATTTGCTATTTATTCAACTTAACTGGTCATTTATGTTGCATGGCAGTGGTGCGCTGAAAACAGCAAATCTACAAGCTCACAGCAGTGCTGTACCGGGACAGCACCAAGTGCAACGCACCGCACTCACTGTGCGTCGCATAGGGTCATATGAGAGCAGAGCTGGAATGTTATTAGCGAGTCTAGAATCAGCTGTGGATCTTAATTGGTTTGGCCTATACGCTTTTTTGATTGTGTGTGTGTGTGTGTGTGTGTGTGTGTGTGTGTGTGTGTGTGTGTGTGTGTGTGTGTGTGTGTGTGTGTGTGTGTGTGTGTGTGGAAAGGGAGAGGACGCGTCGTTCGCTTCACGCTGTTGGTTAATATAGTAATGTAATGGGCAATTTCCTATTGATCAGATACACACCTGAAAGTATTCACGCTGATTAACAGTTAATTTGAGCAGTGATGGTAAAAGTAGGCCTAATCAGTGAGAATGCTTTCAGGTGAGCCTTTCTCCGCGCTCAAAGGCCAAGTAAAAAAAAAAGAGAGAGCGATTAAACTTGAACTCTGTCGGTCTGACTGTCCCACCGCCTCATCCAAGCCTTCAACCAACTGTCCAAAAAGGAAAATGGACATGCTATGGTTCATTTAGTTCCATTAGGCTACACTGTCAGGGTATTGCATATCACCTAAAACCGGATTAATTCTTCAAAATGTGGACTACATCACATCACAGATGCAGCACTCAAGGTAATTAAATGTCAGACCAAACCTCACCGTTGTGACTCCGACCAAGCCAAATATATTATTAGCCTATCTTATATAAATATAATAACGATATTATATATCCCCACGTGTGGGGAAAGGCTTTTTTGAGAGGTGATAGAATAGGGTGGTAGAATAGGGTGGTTGGGCCCATTAAATATATAAAAAAAACTCTTTAAGAGGCTGCGCAAACAAAGAAAAGGGAAAAAAAGCAAAGGGGCAAATACACGTTATAGCCTACACATGCAGTAGGTCTATATGTAGGCTGGTAACGTGTCCGTTGTCTTCACGCTGGTCGCAACGACTTCACTTTTAGCGTTACTTGGTTATAGACCTATTCTCACAACACCAGAGGCAGTGCCACAGATCACGTTCAACCCAGAGTCAACTCAAAGAAAGGGTCGAACTCGTTCTTCTGCTACACCACAAAAATGTGGAATAACTTACCGAAGGCCATAAAGGAGTGTGGATCACTAGCATCCTTTAAAATTGCCCTAAAAAACCACTTACAGGCAGCAGCCGTTCACAACTGGTAAAAACCTAGCCCAACCCTACCCTCCCTGCCCCTTCCTTGTATATACTGTACATACTGATTGTTTAGACTTATTACCTGCCCCTTCCTTGTATATATTGTATATACTGTACTTACTGATTGTATAGACCTACTGTTTTCTTTTTTTCTTTACATATCTACTGCATAGTACTGTGTTCTATTTGTCTGTCATTCAATGTTATATGAGATACTTTAATGGTTTCCTGTTGAAATAAGCTTAGTCTTTTCATGGATCTCCTTTTAGTAGACCTTGTACCAGTGAACTGTACCGTCATGAATCTGTACATTTTCCTATGCAAACTTCTAATAAAGCCTTCAATCAATCAATCAATCAATCAATCAAAGCCTTCAATCAAATTCATTCTTTATTTTTTATTCTATTGGTCGGCAATGTGCGAGCCCATGGCACCATCCGCGACCCCACGTTGGGTCGGGACACATAGTTTGAGAACCGCTGCCACTTTCTCAATCCGTGGAGGCTGGAGCCTTGTTTCTTTATTCAATCAACTGCCAGAAAAAATAAAAGTGAGTGAAGAAAGAGAGAGAGAGAAAAACACTCTTGATTTTATCCCTCTTGAGGGGGCGGAATTTTCATCTAGTCGCGTCTCTCATGGCACCACCCCCCCCGAGATCGTGGGTGGCTAGAATCGCGAGACGTCGGTCTCATTTGTAATGGTCTGAGACAGAGCCCTAGAATGGAGAGTTGCGTCACTCCCGTTCACTTCATGGGGCCAGGTCTTCTACGCACACATCTATTGGCGTATAGTGACAAACGGCCAACCGGAAGTTTACAAAATGCATTGAAGTCTATGAGGTGTAAAGTGACAATGAACCACGTGACCAGCGCTGTTTCTGACCCCGCGGTGACACCACTCTCTGATTATACTGCTCTGGTCTGAGATATTTCACTTGGCACAGCGGGATATACCGGGCCCGGTCGCAAGACAGAGGATCGCTGTCGTTTGATCGGATCCAACATCGCATTTCATCTGGGAGGCCCTTTAGAGAGCAGGTGGCTCCTTATTTAGACCCCTTGCAATTTGCATACAGGATGCTGGTAGGTGTTGATGATGCACTGATTGTTATGTTACATCACATGTACACTCACCTTCAATCAACTGCCAGTTCTGTTAGGGTCATGTTTTTTTATTTTTCTAGTGTCTTCAACACCAGTAAGGCTCCCTAATCGGGAGATAAGCGACCGTAGGTCACTTATCTCCACAAATAGGGCAAAAATGTGTTTTGCCAAAATCTTCCTGATCCATGTTGATGACATGAGTGTAGACATACTGTGTAGTGATTTTCGTGATTTTAGGGCAAAATCTGTAGGAGCAGTGTCCAAAAATGTGTTTTTAAAAATCGGCCTGGAGGTGGCGCTATATGGGACAGATTGATGTTGATGGGATGAGTGTAGACATACTGTGTACCGATTTGCGTGATTTTAGGGCGAAAATTGTAGGAGCAGTGTCCAAAAATGTGTTTTGCAAGAATCGGCCTCAT
This sequence comes from Nannobrachium achirus, assembly GCF_963921795.1. NCBI lineage: Eukaryota > Metazoa > Chordata > Actinopteri > Myctophiformes > Myctophidae > Nannobrachium > Nannobrachium achirus. Next base: position 43,053,203 of record NC_137812.1, read on the forward strand.
GGTGGCGCTAGAAGAGCGCCATGTGAGAAATGAGGGGTGGGGTCTCCGCGCCGGCAAGGCGGACGAATAGGTAACAGCCCCGGCTGCCCCGGTCGCTCCTAGCCGGAGTTACGGCATTTTATGTGAGCTGCAGTGTAGGGGGTCCTCCACTGCGGGCGCCACCACTTTTGCATCCGTTCTGGAGCACCAGGAGTCGGTGGTCCCCGGGAATTCCCCGTGAGCAGCCCCGTTGGGGTGGTCATTTGGTCATGTTTGCGCATTTGGTCATTTTTTACATCTGGGGGTCCCCCAGGGACCTGGGGGTCCCTGGAGCTCCGGGGGTCCTTGGAGGTTGTAGTTTGGCAGCCAAGGAACGTGTGTGCAAAATTTGGCATGGATTGGGGCAACGGTTGCGGAGATATAAGCAGGGAAAAAGTGTGACGTGTGAGGTGTGACAGACAGACTGACGGACTGACGGACGGACTCACACTTTGTGCAGGTTTTGATAGTAAATGCGACCTACGGTCGCAACTATACAGCCACATACCCTAGCTAATAAATTGAGGCAGTATAAACTGCATAATTCAACCATTACCTGGTGCATGAAATATCTAGTGCCGCTGTTAAGTACATTAATAATAGGTTAAATAAATGTATGGAATATGGATAAATCCATAACCAAAATAAGAGAGACGAGACAAAGGACTGTCAATAAATTGCTGTATTTGAAGAGAGTCAGATAAGGAAGACAGACAGTGAGCATACCATCCTAGTGGTAGCTTTCTAAATCTCTCTCTTCTCCCAAGATGGAAGTTAACATTCAGTATATAAAGAGTACAGTTATGACAGTATAAGATCGTGGGACTCATTGATTTGTTCCCAGATCATAACAAGGAAGACAGTGACACGTAGTGTTGGTAACTTTCCACTAGTGACATAGTAGGAAGACAGTGACACGTAGTGTTGGTAACTTTCCACTAGTGACATACAGTATATCATGATTTCGTAGCCAGGGCAACCAAAGTTACTATGACCTGTAATCTATTAGCCTGAGCTTACAGTATCCGACCAAAATGTGGTCTCCTATACTGTAAGTTCAGTTCATAATATATCCTTATATGGTCATATGAACCTCATACACAAACCATAGAATTATGTATCATAATTCTACCCTATCAGCCGCGACCTCAGTTTGTTAAGCTAGATGATGCAGTATCAGATGTCATCTGGACAAAAACTGGAGCCCCTCAGGGAACCGTTTTAGCTCCTTTTTATTTGTCCTCTATACTGCAGATTGTAGGCATAGTGAGGCAAAGTGTCACATGTGAAAGTACAATATCTTAACCATCACTCCAAAGGGATATCCCTACGGAACGAGAGCAGATACTAGACTTTTGAGGCTTCAGGCTGGGGCAGGGACTCTCTCCGCCACACTAGCTTGAGGATTTTGTAGTGTGTGTTATAGGTTTGAACTTGGGTTATTCTACAGTCGTTAATTAGTATGGTAGGGGTGGGTGGCCTTTCTTTTGTATTGGATCTTATTTGTTAAGTTAGGTAAGAACTATTTCTGTTTGCCACAGGTAAGTGTAGGTAGGATTTTAGTATTTCATTATGACTTTATGTACAGGGGCCCACCCCATGTTTTAAACTTTCTGTTAATAGATCACTGTATTTTGGAGTTTTAAAGGGGTGTTGCTGTGGCTTTTTGGGACCGGGAAGGAGGGAGTATAATTATTCTTCTCCAATCAACCTGCTCCCTATATAACCGGACTCCTTGCACACACACATTGTCAGTTCATACATATTCCTGTCATGGTTGGTGTTCCTGTGTTGCCATTGTATTGCATCGTCTACTTGCTGTAAGGTTTGCAGAATTTGTCATTGAATACTTTAAACTCTACTCTGAGAAAAGCAGAAAACCAAAAACACAGGACACTAAAGAGGCTGAAAATGTCACCACATTCTACAGGGCCACCATAGATAGCAGCATCCTGACAAACTGCATCTCTGTCTGGTCTGGTAGCTGCAGTGAAACAGACTGAAAAACTGTGCAAAGAGTGGTGAAGACAGCGGAGAGGATTATTGGGACCTCACTGCCTTCCATCAAGTAAGAGGTACCGCAGCATCGGGAGCACAACTTGCCTGGCTCCAGCCCATAGACCCAGCCACTCCCCATAGACCCAGCCACTCCCCATAGACCCAGCCACTCCCCATAGACCCGGCCACTCCCCATAGACCCGGCCACTCTCCGAGCGGACTGGTTCTCTTGGTCTGGTGTTGTCATATGACACTGAAGTTACTTTGGTTTCTTCAGTACCAAACCAATTAAATCAATGCAATTCGGAGGAGGGGGTGGGTCTAACGAGAGAGCAAATCAGCAGAAACAGAAAATCAACAGAAACAGTGGAGGGAGGGGAACTCAGCCAGAGCTCTTAATTGCTCCCTTTGAACTTCAAAAGGGTTGTGAACTGCGGAAATTGATTGAGCCATACAAGTGTCAATAGCTCGTTAGTGATCTCTCTAATCAATGAAATATCAAAGACAACAACCTGTTTGATGCCTGTCATAGAGGAGAGGGGGAGGGGGGGAATGTTTTTGTGTACACACAAGTCAAACACAACCCCTCCCACCAGATGTCTTGGGAATTTCAAATTTCAAATCCCCTCCCCTTTGAAATCTCAACACATTGGGACAATGTCAGACTCAAGCTCTAGCGCTGAGTCTGAAATCAGGCTAGAGCAGAACGGCCAGATTTAGTAAGAGTTTTTTTTCCCCAAGTCATAAGATTGGTGAAAAGGCCTGTTAACAAAGTGCAATATCTCCTGACCGTTCTCCTGTGAGAATCCTGTTGTGCAATATCTCCATGAATCTGACTCATGATTTTAATGATTAAGTGGTGTTTTTAGTGTTTTTAGTTTTGAGTATTTTAACGTTCTTTTAAGTAGGAGCCAGTGAAACGAAATTTCGTTCATTTATGCATTTCATGTATATATTGAATGACAATAAAGCTATCTATCTATGTGATGCTCACTGCCATCAGACTCCACCATGTCTTTATTACCATGTAGCTGAGGAGAGATAATATGAGGAGAGATAAAATGTATGTATTATATAAAATAGTTGTAGCTGAAGAGAGAGATTTATATTAAATATACTGTAGCCGCCATAGGTCTTAAAAGTCATTAAATTCACTGTCAAGTCATGTGGACTTTGTGATTGGCCAACTCCGACGGCTGGGCTCCACAGATTGGATGAGCTTTGTGTGACCACTCCGCTGTACTAATTAAAGTGTCACCAGGCACAATAGAACTACATTCTGCCAGAGAGCAACACACAGCAATACATATATTATTATTATTACCTAGATAGACAGACAGACAGACAGACAGACAGACAGACAGACAGACAGACAGACAGACAGACAGACTGTAGCAGGAGGCAGCACAGCAGTTACTGGTGAACAATGCAAATACAGCAACGAGTAGTATCAGAATCATACTACTGATTCAGAACCCAGAATCACAGGTATAGCATAGCAACATACCAACATATCAACAGGGAAGTACATTCCGAACCCACCTCTTCTCTTAACTCACTGGAAGCGACAGTAAGTGAGTCTGTGTGAAAAAAAACATTCATATAGTCTTGAAAGCAAGCGGCTGTGCAACACGGTAGGTAGTGTTGAGGAGTGACGTTAGCAAGTCAGTGGACTTGGCAAGGCTGATCAGGTCCGAACCAGTAAAAAATATATATCTATTTTTCAGTGACCCATCAGGGGATCCTGAGGAGTTGGGTGGTCACATCCATATCACAGGATGTACCGCTGGACTGTGGATCTGGACAGAGTACCTGGAGGAGACCACCGTGTGGCTGTGGCAGTGGGACAGGACATCTACGCCATCGGATTCTTCATAAACCTCAACGACCATTTGACGACCGTCATGCATGTCTTCAACACAGTGTCTCTGCGCTGGACCAAGTTGCCTCCGTTGACGATCCCGAGAGGAGAATGTCCTCTCCACAGCCTTCTCAGATATTTTCCCGACGCGGCTTTGTTATACATGATAATAGATTCTATTGTGTTATAACCACTATTATAATATTATAGTGTATAATAATTAGCATAGTAATACATTAATACTTTATAGTGTATTATAATCACAGTTATAACCCATTGTAGTGTATTATAATTTAGGATAGTTGTAATAAACATTTATATTGTATTATAATCACAAAAAGGGTTACATTTGTCAATTTGTTTCTTACCGATAGGGGTGCTTTTGTGTAATGAAAAATGTAGATATTTTTATGTGGTGCGTAGATGGGCAGTATTTGAAATACATGTATTTGAAATACGTATTTGAAATACTTTTTTGTATTTTGTAATTTGTATTTGGCTGGGACGGAAAAAAATTGGATGTAATTTGTATCAAAATACTTTCAGGTCTAGTATTTTCTGTATTTGAAATACAAAATACTTTTTATGTAATTTTATTCTCAAATGGACACATTTTAAACATTCACAAAGGTTTAAACTGTAGGGGGAAAGACACATTTTCTTTCAATCTAATTTGCTGTTGGTTTGTGTGTGATACAGCCATAGCACTTGACTTTGGTTTCCTTCAAATGTATTGTGCATTATGATTACAATTTCGAATTACTTGCGCGCAAGTACTGCGTTCATCTGCGTATGTATGTATGTAGGTTGGTAGGTAGGTAGCTGTGTGTGTTTAAGCATGTAGCACAATAAGGGACCAGTATTTCTGGCAATGTCATCATTAACAGCCAATGAGGGACCAGCATTCCTGGTGATGTCAGTGATGATATCACTGGCATCGCCAGTGGTGATGCCAGTGGTGAGCGCACCTCATGGCGTGCTCTGCTGGCGTGCAAGCAGGCCATACATGGCCTACTTGTGCACAAGGAGCAAGTTGGCACCTCAACAGAGTGCAGTTTTAGTAATTATAAGGCTGGCAGAGCGGGTTTTGCACTCTATGAAGTACTGGCGCAGAGGCAACTGCGCATTCAGTCTCATGCCATAGTTCCTTTAGAAGATAACGGTAAAGTGGGTTCCAGACGATACGCGGCACCGCCTCCTAGTAATTCATTTTCAATGAGAGGCGGGCGGCTATTTCTGCCGCGCAGCGGAGTTTTGAGGCGGCGAGAAGAGCGGGCGCAGTCCCGTGAAAATCCCTGCGAGCTTGCTCGTTTGTGCATGCGTACATGGGCAGTGAGAGTTGGATTGTGTTCATCTTTGTGAAATACCTTGTGGCGTTTACTCACTGAGCAAGTGTGTTTGTGTCTCACCGCGGTGCGGTAACCCAAGCGGCAGCCGTAGCATTGACCGCTTATCGTGTGGAAGGTACTTCTGCCCTGAGCTCTCACACACTGGCACACAGTGGTAAACATTTAGGCAGCCTGCTCAAGACTAACACCATAGTATGGTCAATTTAAGTGCCTTCCACACGATATGCGGTCACCGCTATGGCTGCCGATTGGGTCAGCGGTTACCGCACGCGGTATTTCACAAAGATGAACACAATCCATCTCTCACCGCCCACATATGCATGCACAAACTAGCACACTCGCGGGGAATTCACGGGACCGCGCCCGCTCGCCTCGCCAGTTAATTTAATACTTGGCAGTCAATCTATAAAAGTACTAATCATTGCATCAATTTTTATAAAAAGTATTTATGTATTTTCAAAATACAAAATACGTATTTGAATCTTAAATACATTTCTCTGGCCTGTATTTATATTTCGTATTTTGATACATTTTTTGACCCAGTATTTGTATTTTGTATCAAAATACTTTTCAATGTATTTTCGCCCATCTCTGGAAAGCTGCAGTTGAAAAGGGGCCTATGTAGGTGACTGGTGACTCACTTTCCCTTCCTGGCTGTGCTTTGGCTCCCACAGTGCCAGTTCCCGGTGTCTGACGCAGGGCCCAGGGGCCCGGTGTCTGACGCAGGGCCCAGGGGCCCGGTGTCTGACGCAGGGCCCAGGGGCCCGGTGTCTGACGCAGGGCCCAGGGGCCCGATGTCTGACGCAGGGCCCAGGGGCCCGGGTGTTACACATGGGGGAGTGTGTTTGACATCAGTTCGTTGCAGTATACCAACCAAGTCGGTAGGTAGTACCAACTACTGAGCATATCAGACGTCTTGTTAAAAGCGATGGAGTGAAATGGTATGGAGCTACTGTACACTCCCCTGCATGGCTGCTTCTCACCGGGTCGTCAGAGGCTGCTCTGCTCTCTCCTGAAGAGAAGAGCTTTCACTCCATGAACCCCAGAGCAGAACCAAGACAAATGTTCATCTTTTAGGGCGTTAATGAGCATTCAAGTGGAGCCGTTCTACATGTTTGCAGAGAGAGAGAGAGGGAGAGGAGAGAGAGAGAGAGAGAGAGAGAGAGGGAGAGGGAGAGGGAGAGGGAGAGAGAGAGAGAGAGAGAGAGAGAGAGAGAGAGAGAGAGAGAGAGAGATTTTATTCAAATAAGTGAGTATAGCTGAATGAGATGGCTCTTCATGCAGGAATGCTATCAAAGATAAGTGGAGAAATAACAGTTGACTGCACAAAAATTATCATTTCTTTTTTTCTCAATGCCATTTCTATGAAACAGCTCATTTATATGAGCTCACTACGCTCACCACCACTGATTTATGGTGCGTGACACGATTACCGTTACACATTTACTCACAGGAAACAGGAACTGTGTGTGTAGTGGTTGAGGTTCAGAAGATGTGTGTGTGTGTGTGTGTGTGTGTGTGTGTGTGTGTGTGTGTGTGTGTGTGTGTGTGTGTGTGTGTGTGTGTGTGTGTGTGTGTGTGTGTGTGTGTGTGTGTGTGCGTGCGTGCGTGCGTGCCACATTTGCACAGCAAAATGTGGAACAGCGAAAACCTGTCATATTTCAATTTGCAACCTTTGATTTTCTGCTGATATACAGTAAATATATCAGATATGTCCTCTTAAATTATATATTTTTTTTGTGTGTGAAGGTTCACAATGGGCAAGATAATTCTGTTGTATTTCTCCATAAAGTATGCCTTACAAATAAACACACATGCACGCACGCATGCACGCACACACACACACACACACACACACACACACACACACACACACACACACACACACACACACACACACACACACACACACACACACACACACACACACACTCTTGAAGTGGATAAAATATTCATTATTTCACATTTTTGATTCATGTGGTTACACCATTTGCCATTTTCAGCCGCATTCTGTAATTGTCTGTGTAAAATATTGATTGACCTGATACCTGATACCTCTGAAATAACATTTTAATTTACGTCAGTCACTGACCTTTTAATAAAAATAAAAAAAATAAAAATAGGTAGAGGTGTAGTTGTATTGTTGCTGAACTGTGAAGTTCTGCGTATTATGGTCACAGAAAGTGTGTTTCTGCTGGTCTAAGATCAGTGCACTGTTTGTGCAACTGATAGATGTCACTAGATGTCACTATTCACCAGCTAAATGCCATCTGTCATCTACTGGTACATACTGTTGCACAGCCTACACACACACACACACACACACACACACACACACACACACACACACACACACACACACACACACACACACACACACACACACACACACACACACACACACACACACACACACACACACACACACACACAGTAGAGTAGAGTAGAGTATATATATCAGGGACGTGCTGGCCATTGGGAAAAGCTCCCGAACGGCCGGTTCATTCCCGGCCGGTCCAGGCCGGCCATTAGGAAAAAACTAAACTGTTTGCACAAAAGTAAAAATTAAACTGTTTACACAAAAGTAGTGAAAACAGCCGATCTACAAGCACACAACGCCTCGCACCGCAGTTTAAATCATTTTTGCCAGACCCATGAAATGGGTAGGCCTACATAAGCAAATGTCTGTCCTGGTTTTCTATATAAAGGGTATATATGATGATGACATGATGATGACATGCCTACAAAAGGCATGATGTCATAAATGATGATGACAGACAGGGGGTCTGGCACAACCAGGTTGACCTGGTCTAGTTAAAATGATAAATACAAAACAAACGGTTTTGGACATGATTTCCACCTGACGACGACGAAATAGAACTCATGTAATTGGCCCACTGGCTTGTCACTTCTCATGATCTGAAATGGCAAATCAGCGCTATAGAGAGATCTCTCTCTAGTCTCTATAGCGTGCAATGAGGGCCTCTCCAACTCTTTTTCCCGGGCTGAATCAGGGGTCCAGCACGTCCCTGATATATATATATATATATATATATATATATATATATATATATATATATATATATATATATATATATATATAATGATAGTAGGTTTTAAGACATATCAGTAGTGTCAGTCATCTCCCAATTTGGGCACTGTTTCAACGTGCGGCTGTTACCATGGCAGTGGTATCAGTGACATCAGTATGAGTGATGTCAGTCATCTCCATATTTGGGCACTGTTTCAGCATGCATATCTGACAGACATTCGGTCGACATTCGGTCATAGCAAAAGTAACCCCCCTGCATAAAACAGGGCATAAAGACAGCACAGCAGTGAGATGGAAGCAATCTGGTGGGGAAAGAACAGGTGGTGGAAGTGAACAGAACCTTGCCCCCCCCCTTCCCAGTAAGCTGCGGTGTTCCTCAAGGAAGTATACTAGGGACTCTATTGTTCCTATATGTAAACGACATGTCATCTGCTTGTGACTGCAACCTGTTCCTGTTCGCGGATGACTCGGCTCTCCTTGTCTCGGACAGGGACAAATTGCAGGTTGAAAAGGCCCTTGGCTCTGAAGTAGATAAGATCTGCACTTGGCTCAATGACAACAAACTATCAACCATCCTCTTTGTGTCGATTCCTAACCACAGCAAAGTCGATAACTTCACAATCACAATGGGTGACGATGTAAAAACGAGAAAAGACGAAATTACCCATTTGGGTTGCATCCTACAGTATAAATGGAGGCTAATCTTTCCAGTGAAAAAATGACTTCTATGGTAATCAAAAAAATCTACCAAAGAACTTTTATTCTTCCAGAGGATGGCCCTGCTGGTCAGTACCAGTTCCAGGTTCAGGTGGTTGTGATTCCTGACCTCTGATCACTGAACTCTCTGAAGAAAGGCATCAGATCCTACTTAAGCACAGGGGCCCGATAGGGGTATGCATGCAATTGAAGATGCCAGGGCAGAGCCCCTGTAGGAAGATCTTCCATGTGCCCCATAGATTATTCTGTCAAAGTTCTTATTGTTAATGCCATGGGTGTGCTTCAGAACATGAAAAAGACAAAAAGCTGTCAGATCTTCAGGATGCATTCAACAAACGCATCATAACGATGATGGCTGGCTATGTTGAGGGTAGAGTTGTCTTCCATAGGTCCATCCATCCATCCATCTTCAACCGCTTATCCGGAATCGGGTCGCTCTTTGGTAGGTAATATTAGGTATATAGATCAGTCATTAAAAAATACGAAGTCTTCATCCAGAGATGAAGCTCACTATGTCCATCAAGGAACTCCTGACTGTGTGATCAACCAAGGAGAAGTTGACATGTGTTAGGCCTGGGACTGCTTGAGTATTTCTCAAGGGACAGTTCTTTCATGCTCTTTGTCATTTATGATACCTTCATCAAGGGACATGATTTTGAGGAGGTGCACACATCGAAGAGGCTGCTGACACCGTTGTCCAATTGCCCTGAGCCCTGAGCTTCCACCAATTGAAGAGAATTGACGTGTAATTCAGAGAGTGGAGGGTATGTTCCAGTCAGGTGTCTTGCCCCCACTTGAGCTCATCACATGTGGTTGCAAAGCAGGTTGCAAGGGACAGTCAGTCTCTGTAAGTGCTATGGCACTGTACTGGAGACTTTGTCAACAGTATAAAGGCTCATTCCCACTGGGCCAGATTACTTGAATGGAGAAAGATATTTCTGTATCTGTTTATCTGGCCCAGTGGGAATGAGCCTTAAGGGAGGACATAGAAAACAGTGATGATGAATAGATCCTGTGAAGTATAAATGCTACCCCATCCTCCTCACTTGAACTGTTCCTACCTAAACTATTGAATAGCCTCAGAATATACTGTGAAGTTGTTTATAAAGTACTGTAAAGTACTCCCCCCAGGATATGAGGGAGGGGTCTGACAATTGGAACCCCAAAAGAAAAAATATATTTTAGCAAAACAATCCTATGGGAAATTGGGAAAACATAGCCGAATAGGGCTAAAACTGAAGTGACCCGCCCCCAGGAAATGAGGGAGGGGTCTGAAAATTTGAAACCAATACTTTTCTGATGCCAAAACAGCAAACAAATCAATTTTAGCAAAAAACTCCTATGGGAAATTGGGAAAACATAGCCGAATAGGGCCAAAACTGAAGTGACCCGCCCCCAGGAAATGAGGGAGGGGTCTGAAAATGTGACCCCCGTCATTTTCTGATAGTTTGGTCCCTATAGAAGCCAAAACAGCAAAACAATCAATTTGGGCAAAAAAGTCCTATAGGAAATTGGGAAAAAAAGGCCGAATAGGGCCAAAACTGAAGTGACACGCCCCCAGGAAATGAGGGAAGGGTCTGAAAATTTGACCCCCGTCATTTTCTGATAGTTTGGTCCCTATAGAAGCCAAAACAGCAAAAAAAAAACAATTTTGGCTAAAAATTCCTAGGGATTACATAACATACTGCACTAAAAGGCTGGGAGATACTAGGAAGACCTTTTATATTCGAAAACTTGTTGAATACCTCAATATCGATATTAGTCACGATATGTAAAAAAAAATGCATAATTTATATTGTTTTTAATGTTTTTTTTCTGCTCTTGGTCCACTGCCTGCCTAACCCAGATAATGAATAGCATACCCATGCATGCACACTGCACAGTACACATAGAATAACCCAGATAATGAATAGCATACCCATGCATGCACACTGCACAGCACACATAAAGACATTAAATGCCTTATTTCCATTTTATAACAATGGTTTTATTGAAATAACCACACCTGGTTACAGATGGACTGATTTTTTGCATGTGCTACGAGCATGCATAGTGTGTCTGTTAATTAATTTGACACATACACCAATACCTCATTTCAAGCCGTCTTCGGCGATATGTACACCATTGTTTCCTGTTGAGATTGGCACACTTCACCCAGGTTTTTTTCATCTCACTCACGTCAGTTTGTCTGCTGACCTCACTCAGCAACGAAATAAACAGAACATAAACAAAAATGAAAATAAAACAAGTCACAGGAGCCAAGCAGTGATCACCCCGTGATGTGCACTGCAATGTAGTTTCAAAGCCACTACTTTCCAGGCACTCTCCGGCCCAAGTCACGGACTTTCACGACGACAGCGTGTAGGCCTCCTCTCCTCTCCTGCGTGAACATCGCGCGGATGTAGTTTACTCCGGATCTGATCTGACTCCCGAGTCCCGCCGCCATGTTCACATGCATCCACAAAAAGGTCCACGTACATCTCCATGCCCACGGCACCAACAGACTGATGTCTCCATAAAAACACCAAAGCAACGAGCCAGTCCCGTAGCCCCAGTGCCACACGCTTAAGACAGGCTAAAGTTAAACAGATAAGAGGTAGGCCGCTGTATCCTATGCATTGTTCCACGCAAGGCACAGAAGGCCCTTCCCCCACTTTATCTGCCAGCCGATCAGAAAAAAACAGGAAAAAAGCCTAAACTACTATATACACAAATAAAACAAAGTTCCTCAAGACATGCACAGCTTGGGCAATGTGATGAGTCACCACAAGAAAAAAAGAAGACTGCAGAGCCGAACTGAGATGCGACTGCTTCCCTCAAAGGGCGCAGACAAAAGAATAAGAAGACACGTGTGACATGTGTGATCTGGGCAGCTTGCCCCAGGAAATGTGCCAAGCTCAATAGGGAACAATGGTACCTTGCATGTTGATACCTTGATATCGATACATTTTCGATATATTGCCCAGCCTTACTCAGTATCATCTCTGAGGTGGGGATGGACTAGCCAGACTCTCCCAGGGGAGAGTCTGGGAGTCCTCCATAGACAACGCTTTACGATGACGTAGTTACTCACTTTGACTGACAGGTCCAGTCCGTAGTCATCATCGCATCAAAACATTGTCGGCAGAACAGCAAACACGTCTTTTCCAGACAGAAATTCCAAAAGTGCAAACTGTTCTGAGATGCCGTTGATTTCAGATAAAACTTCGCTTAATACAGCTTTTATTTGCGATTTGTAAACTCGCGTCGGGTATGGGGGCCGCCATGTTTGTTTTCAAAATGTGAGAGCTGCTGCAGCCGTTCGACCAATCAGGAGCGGTGTGAGGCAGGTCGCTCCAAATGCAGCCATTTGATTGGAAATCAGAACATATTTTTGGCCACGGTTTTGGCCGTGCAAGGCTAGGGATGGACATGGACACTACTCCATAATCCTACTGAATTTCCACAAGGACAAATCTCTGGCTCTTTGGTCTTCATGGCCGCCAGTTCCCATCTGACGTGCTGTGGCAGTTGAGACTGCTCCAGATCGTACTGAATAACCGACAGCTTGCATAACGTCTTGAGACTGGTGTTCAAGTCCAAGATGTGCAGATTATCATGTACCCAATTCATGCTGCCAAAGACCACGATTCGGTCTCCCACCACGCAGCACTGCATCCCACAATGTGTATGCGGGACTTTCCCCTTGGCCTGGATCCTCTTCCAGGTGAAGGTCACCGGATTTAACTTCCACAGATATATTGTGTTGTGCTGCGGAGGACGAGCCGCCAACATGTACAGCTCTCCATTGTAAGCAAACACGCAGTCATACTGTGTGAACATTTCTGTAGAAGAAGACAAGGCACGAGGCGAGCTCAGCCAGCAGTTGGTCTCCGTGTCGAACACGCTCACGTACAGCATGCGCTCTCCGCGCATCTTTCCGCACCCGACTACAAACATCTTTGTCCCGATGATGTTTGGGATGTTGGCGATGCGATTACGCCCCCCTTCTCCTCCTGAAGAGCATGGCGCCATGCCCCTGGCGTTAATGAAAGACCAGACCATTGTGGTGGTGTCCAGCTTGCAGATCTCACTACGACCGGGGTCAGTCAGAAAGACATAAATGACCCGCCGCGAGACACAGGCAGCCGCACGGCCGCACGGCGTCACCTCCGGACCGTTCCCTGAAACCTCCGGCTTAAACAGTCTGCGGCTTTCCAAGTCGAACGCAAAGAGCATAAAGTGAAATTGATTGTGATTAAAAAGAAACCCCAAGATGTAGACAATACCATCGATCAACAAAGCCACGTCGGGAAAATATGATCGCAGGCCGTCGAGAGGACATTCTCCTCTCGGGATCGTCAACGGAGGCAACTTGGTCCAGCGCAGAGACACTGTGTTGAAGACATGCATGTCGGTCGTCAAATGGTCGTTGAGGTTTTTGAAGAATCCGATGGCGTAGATGTCCTGTCCCACTGCCACAGCGACACGGTGGTCTCCTCCAGGTACTCTGTCCAGATCCACAGTCCAGCGGTACATCCTGTGATATGGATGTGACCACCCAACTCCTCAGGATCCCCTGATGGGTCACTGAAAAATATATATATTCTACTGTTTCGGACCTGATCAGCCTTGCCAAGTCCACTGACTTGCTAACGTCACTCCTCAACACCGTGTTGCACAGCCGCTTGCTTTCAAGACTATATGAATGTTTTTTTTTCACAGACTCACTTACTGTCGCTTCCAGTGAGTTAAGAGAAGAGGTGGGTTCGGAATGTACTTCCCTGCTGATATGTTGGTATGTTGCTATGCTATACCTGTGATTCTGGGTTCTGAATCAGTAGTATGATTCTGATACTACTCGTTGCTGTATTTGTATTGTTCACCAGTAACTGCTGTGCTGCCTCCTGCTACAGTCTGTCTGTCTGTCTGTCTGTCTGTCTGTCTGTCTGTCTGTCTGTCTGTCTAGGTAATAATAATAATATATGTATTGCTGTGTGTTGCTCTCTGGCAGAATGTAGTTCTATTGTGCCTGGTGACACTTTAATTAGTACAGCGGAGTGGTCACACGAAGCTCGGCCAATCTATGGAGCCCAGCAGTCGGAGTTGGCCAATCACAAAGTCCACATGATTTGTGGTGTGTGTGTGTGTGTGTGTGTGTGTGTGTGTGTGTGTGTGTGTGTGTGTGTCTGCGTGTGTGTGTGTGTGTGTGTGTGTGTGTGTGTGTGTGTGTGTGTGTGGGGGGGGGGGGGGGGGGGGGGGGTCAGATGACAGTGAATTAATTTAATGACTTTTACGACCTATGGTGGCTACAGTATATTTAATATAAATCTCTCTCTTCAGCTACAACTATTTTATATAATACATACATTTTATCTCTCCTCATATTATCTCTCCTCAGCTACATGGTAATAAAGACATGGTGGAGTCTGATGGCAGTGAGCATCACATAGATAGATAGCTTTATTGTCATTCAATATATACATGAAATGCATAAATTAAAGACATTTTCTTTCACTGGCTCCTAGTTAAAAGAACGTTAAAATACTCTAAAACTAAAAACACCACTTAATAATTAAAATCATGAGTCAGATTCATGGAGATATTGCACAACAGGATTCTTACAGGAGAACGGTCAGGGGATATTGCACTTGTTAACAGGCCTTTTTAGCTTTTACAGAGTTCACCAATGTTATGATTTGGGGAAAAAAACTCGTACTCAATCTGGCCGTTCTGCTCTAGCCTGATTTCAGACTCAGCGCAAGAGCTTGAGTCTGACATTGTCCCAATGTGTTGAGATTTCAAAGGGGAGGGGATTTGAAATTTGAAATTCCCAAGAGATCTGGTGGGAGGGGTTGTGTTTGACTTGTGTGTACACAAAAACATTCCCCCCTCCCCCTCTCCTCTATGACAGGCATCAAACAGGTTGTTGTCATTGATATTTCATTGATTAGAGAGATCACTAACGAGCTATTGACACTTGTATGGCTCAATCAATTACCGCAGTTCACAACCCTTTTGAAGTTCAAAGGGAGCAATTAAGAGCTCTGGCTGAGTTCCCCTACCTCCACTGTTTCTGTTGATTTTCTGTTTCTGCTGATTTGCTCTCTCGTTAGACCCACCCCTCCTCCGAATTGCATTGATTTCATTGGTTTGGTACTGAAGAAACCAAAGAAACTTCAGTGTCATATGACAACACCAGACCAAGAGAACCAGTCCGCTCGGAGAGTGGCCGGGTCTATGGGGAGTGGCCGGGTCTATGGGCTGGAGCCAGGCAAGTTGTGCTCCCGATGCTGCGGTACCTCTTACCAGAGGGCAGCAGGTTGGACAGTCCCTGGTGTGGGTGGGTAGGGTCAGACATGATCTTATTAGCCTTTGACAGACAGCGGTTTTGGGCAATGTCCTTGATGTCCAATAATCCTCTCCTCTTCACCACTCTCTGCACAGTTTTTTCAGTCTGCTTCACTGCAGCTACCAGACCAGACAGAGATGCAGTTTGTCAGGATGCTCTCCATGGTGGCCCTGTAGAATGTGGTGACATTTTCAGCCTCTTTAGTGTCCTGTGTTTTTGGTTTTCTGCTTTTCTCAGAGTAGAGTTTAAAGTATTCAATGACAAATTCTGCAAACCTTACAGCAAGTAGACAATGCAATACAATGGCAACACAGGAACACCAACCATGACAGTAATATATTGTGTGCAAGGAGTCCGGTTATATAGGGAGCAGGTTGATTGGAGAAGAATAATTATACTCCCTCCTTCCCGGTCCCAAAAAGCCACAGCAACACCCCTTTAAAACTCCAAAATACAGTGATCTATTAACAGAAAGTTTAAAACATGGGGTGGGCCCCTGTACATAAAGTCATAATGAAATGTTAAAATCCTACCTATACTTACCTGTGGCAAACAGAAATAGTTCTTACTTAACAAATAAGATCCAATACAAAAGAAATGCCACCCACCCCTACCATACTAATTAACCACTGTAAAAGAACCCATGTTCAAACCTATAACACACACTACAAAATCCTCAAGCTAGTGTGACAGAGAGAGTCGCAGCCCCAGCCTGAAGCCTCAAAAGTCTAATATCTGCTCTCATTCCATAGAGATGTCCCTTTGGAGTGATGGTTATGATATTGGACTTTCACGCGGGAGACCCGGGTTCGAGCCCGGGTGGGGACGTCCGATTCACCTCCGTTCCACTAGCACCACTCCCCCATTGACTCAATGGACTTACTCTATTATGCTGACATCACCGAGAATGCTGCTTCCTGATTGGCTAAAAGTTGACAGGCCGTTCTAGAACAATAGTGTGGTTGCCCTACTGGCAACCACACTAACTAGAGTTTCACTCTGTCAAGGTGCCAACTTGCGACCTGTGCACATTACGCCATGTATGGCCTACTTGTTTGTCAGCAGAACGTGCCATGAGGTGCGCTCACCACCACTGGCATCACCAGGAATGCTGGTCCCTCATTGGCTGTTAATGATGACGTTGCGAGAAATGCTGGTCCCTGATTGGCTGTTAATGATGACGTTGCCAGAAATGCTGGTCATACACAACTGCTCAAAAAAATAAAGGGAACAGCCCAGTCCATGTGTAAATGTCAATCGGGCTGCACGGTGTTGGGCTGTGAGTATGAATTGTATTTAAAGGCCAAAATGTGTGAAGTGTGAAGGCTGATTTGAAAACTAATAACAAAAAAGTCCCACCTAGTGTGAAGGGAGCGGTACTTCATCAAGGGTCCCACTTGGCCAAACAAACTTTGAGCCATTTGTGCCAAGATGTAGGCCATATCTAGGCCATATGTAGGCCATATGTAGGCCATATGTAGGCCAGATGTAGGCCATATCTAGGCCAGATGTAGGCCATATCTAGGCCAGATGTAGGCCATATCTAGGCCATAACATATCTAGGCCAGATGTAGGCCATATCTAGGCTATATCTAGACCAGATGTAGGCCATATCGCCATATCTAGGCCATAACATATCTAGACCAGATGTAGGCCATATCTAGGCCATAACATATCTAGACCAGATGTAGGCCATATCTAGGCCATAACATATCTAGGCCAGATGTAGGCCATATCTAGGCCAGATGTAGGCTGTATCTAGACCAGATGTAGGCCATATCTAGGCCATATCTAGGCCAGATGTAGGCCATATCTAGGCCATAACATATCTAGACCAGATGTAGGCCATATCTAGGCCATGTCTAGGCTATATCTAGACCAGATGTAGGCCATATCGCCATATCTAGGCCAAATGTAGGCCACGGGGGGTCCGGACAAAACCAGATGTTGGAGCTTAGCTCCTTCCAGGAGCACCACTCAAACATAAGTAAAGTAAAATAAAATAAGACAAAGTGGGGTGGAGGTTATGCATGCAACGTTTCAGGCCACTGAAACATTTGGGTCCAGCGGTGCCTAAACTCAAGGATGTGGGTTCTCCCCTCTCTGAGGTGGACTTGGACCATACATGGGCAACTAGTGGCCCAGGGGCCACATGCGGCCCCCACCTTCACTTTATGCGTCCCACAGGTTAATATCGTAACACTGATATATTCCTACATATAGCCTATATCTGGATGGGTAATGCCTCACTCCGTGGTTCCCCTGACACATCACTGTGACATAGGGTTGCCAACTCCGAGAGTTTCAAATACGGGACACCTCATTATATTTCTGAGGAAGGTGCGGCGGCGAATCCGCCACCGAAAAATCGGATATTTTCGGTTATTAAGTTGGCTAAAACGGGCATTTTCCTATATTAAATCATATTTTTCCTTTCACAATATAATTTCGGGTGTCTTTGGGCCATGTCCTATTACCTTAAAATCATGTGGTGATTTATTTTTCCTTCCAAAACAGGTCTACCTGGTTCTCATCTGCCCACTCTTTGGTTACCCAACAATAGTTTAATCATATTGGCATACAGTAATAACCATTAGGTTTTAAAAACAAAATCAACGCATGCTTATGTTATTTCACATACCAGCCAGTCTGGGGTCGCTTTAGCAGTTGGCAGACAAGAAATACTGTGCTCCCAGGAATACCAATATATCCATGGCTTATTTTCTGCTTGCTTTTTCACTTTGTTGTTTAGGCTATCACCTATCATGGATTCATGTCTAATCTGTTTGTACACAATCTTCTGACACGCGTTTTCTTTTTTAAAGACATTAAACTGTTCTGAGCCGAGTACTGTTGTATCGCTCGCACTTTCGCTTAGGCAACTGTGGACTGTACCTACAGCCCATGGGAACGGATTGTGATAGGCGGCGGAGCGGCGGAGCCTGTGTCTTAGCAACACTGTAGCCAATCAGCTGTTTGCAAACAGCGCACTGAGCGCAGCGCCTCACTCAGCAATGAGATGCAGCACTTGACTGAGAGGAGAGCAGAGAGGAAGCTCTCTGACAGGCAAAATCGCTGTCATTTCTCAATTAAATCATCCCGTCATTCATATTTATCCCCCAACCTTCAAATACGGGACAAAGAGCGTCCCGTTTCAGTTCAATACGGGACACGTCTTTTAGCTTCCAAAAAAGGGACGATCCCGTATTTTACGGGACGGTTGGTAACCCTACTGTGACATCACAGATGCAAGGCCTATAGAGGCTCGCGAGGCATGCCCTAGCTCAAAATATCGTTTTTAACTTAAAAAATCGAAGTACATCGAAATGAAAACAGCTAAAATCGAATCGTATCGTTTTATTTTGTATCGTATCGAATCGGCAGTGCAAAGAATCGATTGTATCCTCCCCTCCGCTCCCGAAAGAAACCGACGCCCCTTTCAACATATGGATACTCTTCTCAGTCTGTAAACACAACGGAGATGCTAACTTGCGCTAATTATTTTTAGAGATGTGGTGGACAATGTTTTATGCCACACACTCACACAGGTCTTCATCGAGTCTTTACAACTATAGCGACGACTAACGTTGGGGTGAACATAGTCAAATAATAACTTTATTGGCCAAACTACACAAAGAAGAGTAGAGGCTAGTTGCGCTAGCATACATGCTAAGCTACAGTACAGTACATGTAGGCTACTGTAGATTCTTTTCCCCATTCAACACGGAGATGTGGTGGACAATGTTTTAGATGCCACACACTCACACAGGTCTTCACTCTTCATCAAGTCTTTACAACTATAGCGACGACTAACGTCGGGATGTTCATGCTCAAATAATAACTTTATTGGCCAAACTACACAAAGAAGTAAGCTAATGTAGAGGCTATGCTAGCGCAGCAACAGTACAGTAGATGTAGGCTACGTAGATTCGTTCCCCCATTCAACACATGCAGTTACAAATACAAACAGGAGACATCTCACTGAGATCTATGTAAAATAACGGATTGCCTACGCATGTGGGTCAGTGACGTGACGCCCCAAAAAAATTGTTTTTAAAAAAACTTTAAATTGCAGGCATAAAAGTTATTTACTTTTGTTCTACTCACTCTCAACCTTATGGAAATACATTTTGTTTTTAGATATTTTATTGGAATCAGACTTTATTCAGCAGTTTGTTGTACTTGTGCCTAAAATCGTCATATGATGTGACATGAAAATAATTGTTCATAAAATGAAAATGGAGTACATCTTTCTTAAGTTACTCACTTTATCAAAGTCCTTTATCATAACTAACCAGTGATCCACTATAGTTTTTTGAAAATGTATTATATCTGTATATTTTTTTCATAATCGACACTCTGTGTGAGGCCCATGTTCATGATCTTACAACATATTTTAAATGTATTCTGTCAAAACTTTCTCTAAAATTACACAAATATTTGTGACTCTTCCTGCTAATATTCTCTATGTAATCCATAAACATTTTTTTGGTTTAATCATTAATAAAGGTATGATTTTTCACTATTTGGAATGTCACACCAAATGATTTAGTGTCACACCGTATGATCATATCTTCAAAGCAAACTGTGTTTTAACCTACCTATTAGTGAGTACTGAACTTTACTGATTGATTAAACAATTACCCAGGATAACATGGCCTTAATATTTCTGAACAGGATATTATTGTAGGGCTTTAACATGGGATAAGAAAGAATTGTAGTAGTAGATGGATGATGAGGATGTGCACAGGAATGCTACGCACACCTAAGTCTTCTGCCGGCCCACGGCAGAAGGATCCTAAAGAGACAATAAGGCGCATAGCCACACTTGGAGCCAAGGCAACATTTTATTAACACCAATTAGTGGAAACAGAACTCAGCATTCAGGTAAATTGCTTTTTTCCGAAGTCTCCTGAACTTGAACACAGCATGTTGTGTTGAACAAATGTAATTAGGAATCATGACATTACACCACATCTCCACTAGCTAAAGAGTGCTGGGTTGCGCAACTCCGAAAATAGCTGATCTACAAGCTCTCGCAGCACAACGTGTTGAGAGCTTGTAGATCAGCTATTTTCGCTAGTTTTGTCTCAGGTCCTACCTTAACACTGTCCACTGTCCAGTCCAGTGAGTGAAAGTACAAAAGTATTAGATCAGATTAGATTATACATTTAGATAGATAGATACCTTTATTATCCCAAGGGGGAAATGTAGTTGTCCAGTTGTAGCACAGCAGTATACAGTTATTTACAAAGTTACAGAGAAGTAGGAAAAAATAGATAAGAGTAAAAACAAGAGTAGTACAGTACCAAAAAAGAGAAGGTGCATCAAATAGAGGGGGCGAATTAAATATAAGTATATATACATAAAGTGTCTTACAAAAAGAGACCAAAGCAGTCAATGCTAGTTAGTGCAACAAGTATCTCACTGTCATTGTTAAACAAGACACATACTCAGAAACTACCAACACAACCTAATAGTGCAATGTCGAAAAACAGTGCGAAAAAAACAGAAAACTAGGCAGCGTGTCACCGCAAGACGCACATGGGCACTCTCCCTGGAAGGTCCTTAGAGGTCAAAGTCAATACAGCAATAGTTCCAACTTAATAGTGCAAAGTCAAAAAAACAAAACAATAACAGCTCAGAGAAGAAGAAACTAGGAAGCATGTCACCGTAAGACGCACATGAGCACTTTCCCTGGAAGGTCCTTAGAGGTCAAAGTCAATACAGCAATAGTTCCGTCAGTCTAAGTTAGGAAGGAAGTCCTTTTCATTCGTCCGTTATGTGTCTCGTTGTACAGTTTAAGGGCAGCCGGTACAAAAGATTTTCCTAATCTCTCGCATCTCCGTCCTGGGTAGGCAAAGCGGTCGTTTCCTCTCTTACTCCAGTAGCTGGTGATCTCAAGATGGAGGGGGTGGGAGGAGTTCTCCAAGATGGAGTCCAGCTTCCTCGCTGATCGCACCCTGGTTACTTCCTCCACCCCCTGCAGAGAGGACCCAACGACAGAGCCTGCTTTCCTCACCAGTCTGTTCAGGTTAAACGTGTCACCTGCTCTGTTGTTGCCACCCCAGCATGTTATACCAAAGAAGAGGACACTTGCCATGACAGACTGGTAGAACATCTGTAACATCCTTTTGCACACACCAAACGATCTCAGTCTTCTCAGGAGGAACAGCCTGCTTTTCCCCTTGCTGTGAATCGCCTGCGCGTTGTCCGACCAGTCCAGTGAACTATTCAGGTGTACTCCGAGGAATTTGTAGTTATCCACGAACTCAACCACCTCTCTGTTAATGGTGCTTGGCACCGGGGGGACTCTCTTGGAAGTACGGAAATCCACCACCATCTCCTTGGTCTTGCTTGAGTTGAGCCTGAGATGGTTGAGATGGTTTATTTAGACTGTATTGTACATCAGCCAGTCGTATTTGGTGAGGGTAGCAAACCGGCTGCCTTGTTGCGGTTCTGCTATGCCACAGACAACCTCCTGCTCTTCGTAGAAAATGCAGTCTCGCCCCTTTGCCTCCTCTCTCCTTGCTGGGTCATTGTTTAGTTTCTCCCTGTACTTTCTCGTTCTCTCAGCACTTGTCATTTTCCAGCTGACAAAAGAAAATGGAATGTATAGTTTAAGACAAAGAGAAAATATTGTTTAGATTGAAACAATATGTTAAGGTTTCTGTGAAGGGGTTTCTGCTCTGTCTGATGAATTTGAAGTATCACTGAATGAAGCTAAATTACATTTTATGTAAAAATGTTTAAAACAAATGTTTAAATGTACAAAAGAAACATGGAACTTTGTTATTTATTGTTATATCTGTAGTTAAATACAGTATAAATTTGAAAAAGAGCATCTCCAAAAGAGAATACCAGCACTCACGGACATGTCGTTTGAGACACAACGCTGATGAAGGCTTGACGCCGAAACGTTCGCTGTATGTTTGCTCTGTGGCGTGCCATGCCAACTTAAACACTTTAATAAAAGTGCCTTAAACGACATGTCCGTGAGTGCTGGTATTCTCTTTTGGAGATGCTCTTTTTCAAAGTTACTTTCCCGACCGTGCACCCGGTAAAAATGTTCAGAAGTGAAGAGATTTGGAGTCGTGCTTGCTTCCCTGATGTAAAAATACAGTATAAATCATATGGTGTGACAATCAAGTCATATGGCGTGACAAGCAGACATGTCACACCATTATGATTAAGTGTCACACCATATTACGTTTTCTGCATTTAGGTTTACCTTGAGGCTACTATGTACACATTAGCATGCTAACAGCATGCTAGCTATAACAAAGCAACCTAGATCTACATGGAAATATGACCAAAACTTCAAATAACTTAAGCTTTTTTTAATGAAAAGGTGTCACACCAACAGACATCCAAAGTGGTGAGTTTGTCAAAGTTTCAACAAGATGGCATTTCATGAAAATGTTAAAATCAAAACTCACCTCAGACACCTGTCTTGCAGTTGTGCTGGGAGTGCTGAATAGCCTTACAGAAGAAGGACCTCTCTAGCCAATAGGTGTCCAAATAATTGCCTGTTTAATTTGTCCAAACTAGTGTCACACCAAATGATTTTGGTTTGGGGGACAAAATGTTTTTGATCAGAAATGACTGAAAACATTATGCTTTGACTTTGCAAAGATATAGGCTCACAAATAGAATTTTTTTTTTAGCCTAAATTCATTTTCAAATGATTTTTAGCAATTCTTTTTCTTAGTTTTATTCAAGTTCCCACTTTGAGAAACAAGGTCAGGACAGTCACACCATATGAGTTTTGCCATGTTTGGTTGAAAATTCTGAAGAAATGAGGAATGAAATGTTTTAATCTTGAGTAAGTTCACATAAAGCTTAATGTCCTGCACAATATTCAGAAGGTTTTTGACAAATATATTTTTTATTTATACATGTTTGACACCGAGGACAGCGAAAACGTTACGTCACGTCACCCACCCATTTGCCGTTGATAATTGCGCCTCGCAACGATATAGCCTATGTTTGTGTTGGTTAATGTTCTTGGTGCTTCGTGGCATCTCAACTGCAGGGCTGGGGAACACAATTCTGCCTCAGATATATAAAACAAACAGGCTTTGCTTTTATATTTGATTTGCAGCCGTGACTGCATTGATTGATTGATTGAAGACTTTATTAGGAGTTTGCATAGGAAAAGGTACAGTTTCATGACGGTACAGTTCACTGGTACAAGGTCTACTAAAAGGAGATCCATGAAAAGACTAAGCTTATTTCCACTGGAAACCATTTAAGTATCTCATATAACATTGAATGACAGACAAATAGAACACAGTACTATGCAGTAGATATGTAAAGAAAAACAAAAAAGAAGACAGTAAGTCTAAAACAAACAGTATATACAAAGAAGGGGTAGGGGAGGGTAGGGTTGGGCTAGGTTCATTTTTTACCAGTTGCGAACGGCTGCTGCCTGTAAGTGGTTTTTCAGGGCAATTTTAAAAGATGCTAGTGATCCACACTCCTTTATGGCCTTCGGTAAGGCTTTCCACATTTTGGTGGTATAGCAGAAAAAAGAGTTTGACCCTTTGTTGGTTTTGACTCTGGGTTGAAACTTGAAAGTGATCTGTGGTGCTGCCTCTGGTGTTGTAATTATGGACATCCTTAATGTTTATAAAGTATTTTGATAGGTACTTGGGTATCATAGTGGTGTAGTGTATCTTGTACACCAGGCCCATTGCAAGTTGCTGTACTCTGTCATCTACTCTGAGCCACCCCACTCTTAGCTGGTGAGAAGCGGTGAGGTGAGTCTGATAGGGAAGGCCAAGCAGGACCCTAATTAGTTTATTTTGGGCTGTTTGGAGTTTAGTTTTCAGGGCTTGTGGTGCGTCACGATACCATACGTGGACTCCGTAGTCAAAGAGGGGCTGGATTATTGCACCAGCTATGGTCTTCAGTGTGTTGAAATTGACCATCGGGGTATGCATACTAAAATCTGTCTCAAGTTGTTGTGTTGAAAGACACAGCTCTGCCGTGAGACTCTGTCTCTGACCAATCAGTATCAGCAGCGTGTATACGTCACTGATTTGGCCTCACTTAAGCCCATTTTCCACTGGCCCAACTCCACACCACTCCACACCACACCGCCCACTTGTGCCAGGTTTTCCACTACAGGGACCTGGATAGAGTGGTGTGAAAGTGGTACTAAACAGGGTACTAAAAAGTATCCACTCTAGAGTAGGTCTGAGCTAGGCCAAACAGGGCCAAACACTTCATAATGACTGATCACTCACTGACTTTTCATTTAGACCACCAGGATATAGTTGTAATACATGATAATAGATTCTATTGTGTTATAACCACTATTATAATCTATTATAGTGTATTTTAGTTATCATAGTAATACATTAATACTTTATAATGTATTATAATCACAGTTATAATCCATTACAGTACATTATAATTAGGATAGTTGTAATACAAAATTATATTGTATTATAATTACAGTTAAAAGGGTAAATTTGTTTCTTACCAATAATAATAATAATAATAATAATAATAATAATGAATACCTTCTCATCCCGCGAGGGAAATTCAGTATCGCAGCCCAACCCAGCTGCTTTTTTTCTCCAGCTTAACCCAGCTGAACCCAGTGCTGCTCACAAGGAGCGCGGGGGAGAGGGGAGCAGTGATAGCTGGAGCGGGGGATCGTACCTGCGACCTCTGGGGCATCCGGAGTCCTAGGTGTGGACACTAACCACTCAGCTATCACTGCTCGGATAGGGGTACTTTTTTGTAATGGAAAATGTAGATATTTTTATGTGGTGCGGTGTGGTGTGGTGTAGTGTGGTGTGGTGTGGTGCTAAAACTGCAGTCGAAAAGGGGCTTTAAGCCCCTTTTCGACTGCAGTTTTAGCACCGTACCACACCACACTACACCACACCACACCACACCACACCACATAAAAATATATACATTTTCCATTACACAAAAGTACCCCTATCAGTAAGAAACAAATTGACCCTTTTAACTGTGATTATAATACACAATAAATTTGTATTACAACTATCCTAATTATAATGCACTATAATGGATTATAACTGTGATTATAATACATTATAAAGTATTAATGTATTACTATGATAATTATAATAAACTATAATAGATTACAATAGTGGTTATAACACAATAGAATCTATTATCATGTATTACAACTATATCCTGGTGGTCTAAATGAAAACCCGCAGTGAGTGATCAGTCATTATGATGTGTTTGGCCCTGTGTGGCCTAGCTCAGACCTACTCTAGAGTGGATACTTTTTAGTACCCCGTTTAGTACCACTTTCACACCACTCTACCCAGGACCTTGTAGTGGAAAACCTCACACAAGTGTGCGGTGTGGTGTGGAGTGGTGTGGAGTTGGGCCAGTGGAAAAGGGGCTTTAGCCCAGGCCGGACCACCTCAAGAGTGGAGCCGTTATAGTACCACGTTAAGTACCACTTTCACACCACTCTACCCAGTTCCTTGTAGTGGAAAACCTGACACAAGTGGGCGGTGTGGTGTGGAGTGGTGTGGAGTTGGGCCTGTGGAAAACCGGCTTTTATGTTCCTCTATGGGGGTCTAAATTGACCCTTGGCAAGTCTGTAACTCTGACAGTGTACAAATGGAACCAAATGAACCCTAACGGGTCCATTTGGTTCCATTTGTACACTGTCAAAGTTAAGGGGAGACCTTGAATGTAAAAGTTTGAGAACCACTGAGTAGCACCATTATATTTACTCAGACCACTGAAAATGTCCTTTATGTGGGTCTAAATTGACCCTTGGCAAGTTTGTAACTTTGACAGTGTGTTCCATTTGTACACTGTCAAAGTTAAAGGGATATTACACTTTCAAAACTTTTTTTCCCGTCTAATCAGGCTTGTATGAACACCCTGAACAGTTTTAAATTTGCTTCATTCAGTATTTAGATATTTGATGTAAATGTTACCACCTCCAACACGCCCAGGCCCTCTCCACATACACACCCATTGTAACTTCAAACTCCATTTTAACCATGATAGATTCATTAAAAACACCCATTATTTTTTCTGGTGACTCATAATACCCTCCTAATACGTGAGCAGACCGTGTTTTTTCAATAACTTTTTTCATACGTGGAGGTTTACCCCTACCAAGACCTAAGGCCGTGCAGCTGACCTGAAGTACATTGAGGCGTGTGCCAGGCGGATTGTGGAGGTTTCAGATGGCTACAAGCTCGTCACAGAGAAGAGTACAGTTCCTGTCCGGGCTGCCGAGAGCATTAGACGTATATTTGATGCGAACACTAAACCTAGTCTCAATCTGCAGGTGTGTATGCGTGTTTGTTTTAGAGCCAGACGTCTCAGGTCTGTCATTATGCAAGTTATTAAAAAACAGTGTTCCCCACATCTGTCCAGGTGCTTTCCAACCCAGAGTTCCTTGCGGAAGGAACTGCCGTGCGTGACCTGAAGGAGCCCGACCGTGTCCTGATTGGTGGAGATGAGACAGCGGAAGGTCAAAGGGCAATCAGAGCACTGTGTGCTGTGTATGAGAACTGGGTACCCAAGGCACGCATCATCACCACAAACACATGGTCCTCTGAGCTTTCCAAACTGGTATGTGAGGCAATTATTTTTTGTGTAATGCTGTGTTCACACAAGCGGAAACAATGGCTAAAAGAAATTAACAAGCGTGGCCAGCTACATTGCTGCGGTGTTGATTTGTTGCTCAAGCCACATTGCGTAAATGAAAAGGGAGGGTTAAATAAATAGCATGGGGAACTGGTTAACGGCAAGAATACGTTTTTCTTCCATTCACAGAATGAAGCAGGAATTTGTAGGTAGAGAGAAGGGGAGTGGAAATGGATAAACACAAACATAAGATTGATTGACACTTAACTGAGTGCTGAAAAGTTTTAAGTCGGCTCAAGTTGTTCTTTGTTACGCCTGTCATGCAGCAACAAGTGGCAGATTTCAGTTTTTAGCTTCAAGTTGGGCTTCCATTGAAAATGTTTTGTAGCCTGTTTTGTTACCGCTAGTGTGAATGCAGCATAAGTGTATCCATGAGTGTCCTTTTTATTCCGATAAACGAACACAAAACAAAATTATGTACTGTATGTGTAGACGGCCAATGCATTCCTGGCCCAGCGGATCAGCAGTATCAACAGCATCAGTGCGCTGTGCGAAGCCACCGGAGCTGATGTGGAGGAGGTCGCTAAGGCTATCGGCATGGACCAGAGAATAGGCAGCAAGTTCCTCAAAGCCAGCATAGGTAAGAGAGACGCATACCACACTTGAAGACTGAATTGTTCATATTTAACCACGTGAACCCTAACGTCTCTCTCTTTTCTGGGGTGAACATTTTGTGAAATGGTAGATCTACAAGCTCACAACATGTTGCATTAGGATTACCGTAGGTGTTGTGAACTTGTGACCTTGTAGATACCGGTAGGCTATTTTGGCAAAGAGGAAAAAAGGAGGGGGCCCCAGTCAACTAAAGCCCATTTTCCACTGGCCCAACTCCACTCCACACCACACCGCCCACTTGTGCCAGGTTTTCCACTACAAGGACCTGGGTAGAGTTGTGTGAAAGTGGTACTAAACAGGGTACTAAAAAGTATCCACTCTAGAGTAGGTCTGAGCTAGGCCAAACAGGGCCAAACACTTCATAATGACTGATCACTCACTGACTTTTCATTTAGACCACCAGGATATAGTTGTACAGGTAATACATGATAATAGATTCTATTGTGTTATAACCACTATTATAATCTATTATAGTGTATTTTAATTATCATAGTAATACATTAATACTTTATAATGTATTATAATCACAGTTATTATCCATTACAGTGCCTTATAATTAAGATAGTTGTAATACAAATTTATATTGTATTATAATCAGTTAAAAGGGTCAATTTGTTTCTTACCGATAGGGGTACTTTTTTGTAATGGAAAATGTAGATATTTTTATGTGGTGTGGTGTGGTGTGGTGTGGTGTGGTGTGGTGTGGTGTGGTGTGGTGTGGTGTGGTGTGGTGTAGTGTGGTGTGGTGTGGTGTGGTGCTAAAACTGCAGTCGAAAAGGGGCTTAAGTAGGGCTTATTGTTAGTGGTTTGTTCTGTCCAAAACTGGCTTAATGGCATAGTTCTCTCCCAAAATTAATTGAATGAATTCAAGTCTCCATGTAATCGATAGAAAACATTATTCTTTGTGTGAACTATCCCTTTAATGTGCTGTATCTCTCCATCTCTCTCTCTCACAATTGAACCTGACCAGGCTTTGGTGGCAGCTGTTTCCAGAAGGATGTATTGAATCTTGTGTACCTCTGTGAGGCCCTCAACCTCCCCGAGGTGGCCAGTTACTGGCAGCAGGTGGGAACCACACTAAACTATACATTTCACAGCACTATATCAATATCTTCTTCCTTTATGTCGTGTCTCATACTATTACCCCATCATCTCTCCAATTAGGTCATCGATATGAATGAGTACCAGAGAAGACGATTTGCTTGCAGGATCATAGACTGTCTCTTCAACACAGTCACTGGCAAGAAGATTGCCTTGCTAGGTTTTTCTTTTAAGAAAGACACCGGTGACACGAGGTAGGTCTCAAATCACTTCAACCTCTTAGGCCCAATATACTGTATGTACTTTGTTGTATGGCAACTAGTAAAAATAGCCGGTAGATATTTTTTTGAAAAGTTTGAAACACCTTTGCCTTCAATACAATGCCCAAATTAGGGAAAATGAAATTAGGGACAGTTTTCAAGTGGTTAACTTATATTTACATATCTCATGCCCTCTTGTCACCTCAGCAACAGCTCTGTTCTGTAAAAGATCATATCACACTCTTGCAGATATTGAAACTGTATTCAATTAATCATTAAATTCTTATCACTTCCCAGGACCTGTTAAGTGTGTATAAGGGTGCATGTTGAATATGTATCTACCTTTGGGCATGGCTATATATACAGTATATTAACAAAAGCAGTGTCCATAAAAGATTAATGCAAGCAAATATTTGCTGTATTCTGACCTCTGTCCAGGTTCTATGAGAAAGGTCAAATCCTAGAGTCAGGTTCTATGAGCTGCATGTTTGTGTTTCAAACCCTAGAGAGTCATCAAGTATCTACATTTCTAAGTATCTGATGGATGAGGGGGCCAAGCTGTTCATCTATGATCCAAAAGTCCTTAAGGAACAAATCATTCATGACCTCTCCCAGCCCAACATCTCAGAGGACAACCCAGAAAGAGGTAACTGGTCTGGCATAATAATAATAATGAAATAAAGACATGAATTAATCTAAGTAACATTACAAACCATAACAAATGTAGTCTTAACAAATTGCAAATCTAGAAATTGAGGATTGCAGTATAGTTTGACTGTCCAACTGACCAGCTGGTGCAATTATTAATTAATATACACTGACAAAAATATTCACTTATATTAGAGTAAGTAGAAGCATAGAATTTTGAATTGGAAAACATGTAGGAATCCTGCTATACTCTGAATTGCGATTTTTTTTTTAAATGAAAAAACGAACCAGTACTGCTTAACAACACAATAACAGTCCTTGAAGGTTTTTAAAAAAAAAGGTTAATGCTCATAGTTCCTTTTCTGAAAACGTTGTCCATGACCATAAGTATTACTAAGCATCAAGAGACTGATGACTCAATGCTGATTACTACTAACTGCGGGTGTTGGCTTTTTTCCCCCTTCTTTTTCTTAAGTGTCTGAGTTGGTAACCGTGACAACAGATCCCTATGAAGCTTGCCAGGGTGCACACGCGTTGGTCATCTGTACCGAGTGGGACATGTTTAAGGTCAGGCACAGACTTTACAAAAAAATCTAATCTTGAATCATTAAGGAAATCACATGTAAACAGCTTGGATCGATAAGAGCTAAATCCTAATTTTCCTCCACAGGAGCTGGACTATGAAAAGATCCACAAGAAGATGCTTAAGCCAGCCTTCATATTTGATGGTCGGAGAGTGTTGGATCACCTCCATGCTGAACTACAGAACATAGGCTTCCAGGTGATTACAGAGGGTCTCCAAAGCAAATATGAATCGTTTTACTTGTGAAAAGACAAGATTTTTTTGTTGCCTAGAACAGTGGTTCTCAACCTTTTCAGGCCACAACCCCCAAAATAATCATATTTGAACTGGGGACCCCCCACCCTGACGAGCACTAAGAGTTGAGGCTTTACATTTTGTATAACGCGATTCTATTGTGAAAATAGCAGATCTACATGCTCACAACGCCTCGCGCTGCGAGGCGTTGTGAGCATGTAGATCTGCTATTCGCCGAGTCCGATAACACCCTCACACAGGACATTATCAGAGCATAATGTCCGACCCCGAGTGGTAAATAGCTTTTCTACCACTTTTTCCCTTATACATGAAAGAAAACACATAGTTGTAACTTGCAAGGATCTTAAGTTACAATCATTATTGCCTATAAAACTTCCGCGAGACAGCAGATAGTTCCACCAACAACATCTTCTACTCACCAACAGATGGCGCCAACTCCATACTAATCCAGTTGGCTTACAGCTAAGCTAACGTCAGTTAGAAGTACCGTTCCGGCCGTAAATAGAGGCTGTTCGCTTCCAGAAAGGCATAGGTTCAGAGAAAAGGGGCTTTAAAGTTGGCGGATTGCATTGGATCCAAATAAATCGGCGACTATAGCATGCACGTTAGTAAACATAGGACCGTTGCCACGGTCATTTGTTGGTTGGGGGAAAGGTGTGCCGACTACCTCCTGAAGTCCCCGGATGTACACTGAGGCGCATTGATCTCGGACAAGTCCTCACACAACTTTGCGGCAGTTCTGTCATAACCTCCGGAATTTAGCCAATCAGAATCCAGTATTTGAACACGTGACTCGAAAAAGTGGTAGAAAGTTGTTTTGTTCATTGCATGAGTTACAAGGGGTCAAACAGGGCTCAAAGGACCCCTTTAGCTGAGGTAGAGACAAAGCAGGTAACCCCACTACATAATGTAAACTGTAAAAAAATCAATTGTTTTTTGAGAAAGCCTTCCATGCAACATAAGAGGCTTTTAAAGCTAGCTCACCATAAGTTGATTGTATCGTGTTGAGATTTGACAATAGCTTGGATGTATTTCACAGGTTTTTCTCTAAGATGAGTTGTCTCCAAATAAGGCAGTATTGGGCAACAAATGGACCATGGGACAGAAATGGCAAATTATTTTGTAACTAATATGATCGTCCCATATACAGGATATAATTAATTAAATGTCCTCTAAGTAGTCAAGGGTGTGGCCAGCAGAGATGTACTACACACAATTAAATTTAGTATGCAGTTATGCCACACAAAGCTGCACTAAACAAACTCGCCCCTGTCGATGGGGTCGATTTCTGTGTACAGTGGGGACCTCATGAGCTGTCTTTGTGATATGTTTTTTTTGTGTTATATGGTTATGTGTTGTTGCGAAGACAAATATCACTTCAGAGACAAGATTATCTTAATTTATTACGTTTTATAGCAATTAATATATGTATATAAAATGGTCTGTCGCAAGTTATGTTCTAGCCCACCATCTAATAACTTAAACCCTACTTGCTGACCCATGTTGAAGAGCCATGCTTTACAAAGTTTAAACCCATAAGTACACCTTCAGACTTGTCAAACATGAATAACGGAACAAACCAGTCTACTTTGTATCATGTAAATGTAATTTGTCTTCAAATAACAAAGCCATATAGTCGGGGATATCTTTAGAAATAGTGTCAAATCCTGGAATAAATTCCTTACCAAAAACAATCTTCACCAATGTGTTTGTAAAGGTGTCTAGTAACACATCTCACAAAGACTGAAATTCAGTTTCCCTAGGAAAATCTTTAACAGCTAGGGTAATTCTGTGTCTCATTCACTCACTACTATACACTATACTATGGGGGAAAAAATCACTCCCAAAAAAATATGCTTTAAGTGGGATGTGAGGGGTCTAACTAGGTGTTTTTAATTATTCTGAATCCATTGCAAGCATTTGTTTTGCACCAAAAACATTCCTTGGGCTAGAAATGGACCCCCATACCACTGTGAAAAGTGATGACTCATCACTAAACCATCATTTTATGGGCTGTTTTTAGCCCATTGAATGTTTTTTTGTGCAAAACAAATGCTTGCAATCGATTCAGAATAATTAAAAACACCTAGTTAGACCCCTCACATCCCACTTAAAGCAGAGTGTTTTTTTCCCCTATAGTATAGTGTATAGTGAGTGAATGAGACCCAGAATTACCCTAGCTGTCAAAAGATTTTCCTAGGGAAACTGAATTTCAGTCAGTCTTTGTGAGATGTGTTACTAGACACCTTTACAAACACATTGGTGAAGAAATGTTTTGGTAAGGAATTTATTCCAGGACTTTTTAAGATATCCCCTGACTAATAACAGTGTCTCTCAAAGAAAATCTGTTTCAAATTAACAAGATAACAATATGATTCAATATGTTTCAAATAAAGCTTTAAGCCTATCATGTATGCTCCACCATGTGTTATCCCCTTTTCAAAGCATATACATGAGTCTTTAACCTGCTCACACTCTCTGATGCAGTCATAAATCAGTGCTTCCCGACCTGCCTAGGGCTCCCCCAGAGGGAAGGTGAGTGGGGGTGGGGGTTCAGGAGGCCCTAAAGGGGACTTGCATACCTGCACATTGTAAAAGGACAATCTTTTTTGCCTGGGTTTAAACTCCATGCTGATAATTACAGCTCAAAGATCTGACTCCAATGTGGTTCTCCAGACCTGCCTCGTCTCAGATAAATAGTAGACAAGATGGTAACAAAGGGAATTCTCAGACTCCATATCTTGATAATCAGCTTTTGGTATAGTTTAAACACATTTCCCCATATACCGCATCACATTTTCCTGATAACCTTTCTCCTATGGGAATGCTATGGTACATGATTATGCTGGCATTGACGTGAGGAGATAAAATGAAGGGAGGAACAACTAAAACTGGCAGCTGCAAGTTTTCACTCTGTAATAGTGACTTCTGATTTTCTCTTCTCCAGTAGGTTCTTCAGGAAGAACTCTCCTGTAGAGGGATAGGCAGATATGAACATGTCAAGGTGGTCCAAAATAATGCTGTACATAGTCTATAAACCTTTAAAAGCATCACAGCACGTCACCTGCTTTATAAGACGATCGCACCAGGGGCCCACTGGCCGTGTAGACAAAGCCCATTTCGTTCCCAACCTTCTCCCAGTGGGCAAACCTCTCAGGGGTCACATACTCTTCCACCTAGAGACAGACCATCACAGTTGAACACAACAGATATCAAAATGCCAAAAGATTATAGATTCAGAATCATTGTAGCAAAAGGTGTAAGGAAGATGTAATGTTATGATACTACCTTGAGGTGGCGTTTGGTGGGCTGCATATACTGGCCCAGTGTCAGACAGTCCACCCCTGCCTCCCGCAGCTCTGTAACAACATCACAAGACCCATGTTTTAATGAAACAGGGCTAATCCAGCCACCGTAGAGCCACCATGTTTATGTGAATTTGAGGTCGAAATACACACCTGTCAGCGTATTGAGTATTTGTTGGTCTGTCTCCCCCAGTCCCAGCATAATCGAGGTCTTGGTAAGCAAGCCGGGCTTGACCTTTTTTGCATGTCTCAGCACGCTTAGTGACTGATTGATGTTCGCTCTTGGATCGCGGACATGCCTGTGATTAGACGTGACAGATCATGAGCAATTACCAGTGCACATTAAAAGTAGATGTAAACAGCAATGGTTCTACAAAAGTAAGAAGTGATATACATATACTGCATCACATGGGAGAATCACATAGCCCTTTGTAGTGGAAATTACACAATGCAAATGAGGAAATACATTTATTATCCAAAAACTCGACCAACCAGTGACATCATTGTTAGGCAGTTTTTTTTCTTAAACAAAAATATTTTAGATTTTTATTTTTATTAACACAAGAACCATGGCTTCCATAGAATCAGCATGTTAACTTTCCAGGAATAGAAAGCCTGCTGTTTCTATTAGCTTGGATACTGAGAAATGGCGTATTTGTGCCACCTGCTGGTCAATGTGTATATCCATCTCTCCCCATTTTGTCATTGTCTTTAATGTCTAAGTCTGTACCCAGAAAAAATTACAGGTGCTTATTCCAGTCATGTTAAATTAAATCAGATTGAATTAAACGTATAAATTAAGGAGATGTATAGTTTCAAAGGACCATCACCAGTTGGCTAAAGGATGGATGGCTAGAATCACCTAGAGAAAATGTTAATGTGATGTGTACCATAATCTGAGTTTCAGTATATTACGTATATCAGCTGCTAGAGACAAGCTAGTACCTTTGCAGTTCACGGACTGTCTCCACATTGTGGGCATAAACATCCAACCCTGACAGGGCGATTTTCTCCACCGCTGCCAGGTCACCACGGAAATCAGGAGTGAGACATTCCACCAGGATCTGAGAATTCCTAGATGAAGAAAAACAAAGAGTGAAGATCTGCAACTATTAATTGGTTTCTTAGTGATTATTCTATCGATTACTTTTAGGATTCATTGAATAATCGAGAAAGTCAGTTTAAAAAAAAGATATATTAGTAATATTTTTCGTATTAAACCGATAAAAGTCAGATTAACCACTTGTAGCTCCTTGTAGATCTGCTAATATATTTATTAAAATAGATTATTTGTTATAATCGGTTAAATCCATTAGTTTGATTAACCTTTGCACCCCTAGTTGAAATGCATTAACAAAATAGTGCTGACTGGGTTGTTATGTCAACCCCATGAACAGTGAACACAGAGATAAACAATGAACCATTCATTATGGAAATGTCTTCCTTCTGACTGTCTCAGAAGGATAAGAAGACTTGATTACATTAAGTTCTGTTCTAGAACATAGTGCATTTGGTTTTACCTTTCCTTCAGTTGAGTGACAGTCTTGGCAAAATGCTCTGCCCCTCCATCAGCGATATCTGCCAAATCAGTAATGTGGGAACATCTTTAAAGAACATCTTAAAAGAGTCCTTTTTACAGACCTGTTACAATTGATGTGAGTGCTGACAATCTCTTACATGTAGTATTTGGTTCAAAACTCTATCTTCTTACCATCTCTGTCTACAGAGGTCAGTACCACATAGTCCAACCCCCAGGCAGCAATGGCTTTAGCAGTGTTGTAGGGCTCGTCTGGATCTAGAGGAGGGGGCCGGCGAGCCGTCTTCACTGAACAGAACCTGCACCCACGAGTGCACGTGTCTCCCATCAGCTAGAGAATGGGAAGGACAGAAAAAAGGGAAACAGAAAATGATCAAGGAGAACTTATGGGTTTGTCTACCTCCCTATGAAATCCAATGTTGCTTTAATTACAACTTATTTGATATAATCCAAATACACACCAACATAGTCACCGAAAGACAAGGCTCCTGCGTCTCTCACATTGTTCTTTTAGAGTTCACAGTCACACCTTGGCTACATTTTACTGTTAATTAATTCAATTGTTTATTTCACTGCTTTCTTCTGAAATGTACCGTAGCTTTTCACTACCTACCTGAGGTATATATTTTCAAAATCTTTACTTCACTAGTTATCTGACCCATGTGATTGACTGATAAATACTTGGATGTTTAAAGTATAAATTCCACTTTTAATTAAGTAGAGTAGTATTTCAGGGACAGCTGGAGACACTGGCCCAGGACTGGGATGCCTGGAGAGCTCTTCTAAGTGGCCTATGCCCAAAGTAAAATGTAAGGCTACTTAGTATATGTCGAAAGTACTTCTTCCAATACTGTGGTCAGTGATTACTGAAATCATAACTGAACATCAAAAAAGAAATCTACCAAATTAGACAAATTAGATAAATTAAACAACATTTCAAAGAGACACTATACTCAAGCATACAATACAACATATTCATTGTTGGGATGTACTGGTAGATGAAAGTATAGTGGGGCGACCAAGACCATACTCTTGAATAATCTCTGGTTTGATTACAGCCAGAGCCATGTGTTGCACATCTTTCACACCTCAGCTTCCACTAACAAACTATAGAATCATCTAAAATAGAATCATCATTGAGATACTGCCAAAGGCAGACAAATCTCAGCTGAGCATGTACCTAACTCTAGGTGATGGGAGACAGAGCCTTCTGTTCCTTTTCTCCTTGCCTCTAGAACTTCCTCCCGGACTATCTCAAAACTGCCCCTTTAATTGAGGTTTTTTAACTGGCCCTAAAACCCTCTTCTATCTGCAGGCCTTCCTCTAAGCATTTTACAGTGGCTCATCCTTGTTTTAATCTTTTTATATGTGGTCCACCCACTGGATTTCCCCCCTGTTATTAGTGTTATATTACAGCGCCTAAGGGAAAGACGTGTATAAGAGCACCTAGTCCACCTAGTTTTTTTTATCTGTCCTTATTTGGGCATCAATATGACATCAAAGATTCTCAGAGAAGCCATGTTGTTGTTGGACTAACCTAGACGATTCGTCTGGATAAGAAGTGCAAATTATTATAAAAATGTATCATAATTATTATTAATAATCAGTGTCTTGCTCAAGCCCACTGGTAGTAACGCAATTTCAGTGGAGAACTAACAAAAATTCTTGTGATTCCATGGTGATCACTCTAGTTGCTGACCCACTGCTGCCCAGTATCATAATTTCAGCCACGTTGTTGACCACTGGGTCAGGATTCATTTTACTGCAGACAAATCATCCAAATTAGGACTCACCATTATGGTAGCTGTGGCTGTAGAATGCTCTCCTCCTCCCCAGCACTCCCCAATATTCGGACATCTGGCCTCCTCACACACCTACAAGCACACATACTGTATATTAAAGACATCGCACAAATACATAATGTATGTGCTCAAGTGAATTTGAGATGAATATGAAACTGTAGAATACTCCTATTTTCTCTTTGTTAAATTGTGATAAAAGGCTTGAATTGGAGACTGTTGGACCTCTAATATGTAGCTTAACAATAATAAAGTAGTTTCATACTTCCATCGTACAACGGTGTTGTACAAAATAGCTATCATACAAGCTCGAGTCATGATGTCCCGTGAGCTTGTAGATCAGCTATTATTTTAAATCTTTGAAAAGTCTCGCCCAAAATAGGGATGCCAGTTTGAATGTGGCTTTACCTTCATCAAAGTCAAGCTCGCTAGCTTAGATATTGCTGCAAGTCTGTGATCAACAGTTCAAAGTTTACAGAACACGAGTAGCGGCCTACAAAGCCTTCTTCAGGGTGTGGGTACTTATAAAAGTAAGTCAGTGTGACAAAATTTGGAAGACTATTAATGCCATATAGAGGGTATGCGAGTGACATCATCATCATCAGTTATGCAGGAATGCTTACTGATTGGCAAAAAAACTACTTTCTGGCCTTGACAGCCCATACATCCAAACAGAAAAGTCCTATCTGATTGCATTAAACAACGTTAAACTCACTTTGCCACTCGATTTGCCGTTCACTTTATGCATGCCAGCGCATACCCTCTATTATTCCATGCCATGCGTTTTTCACAAAGGGGTTGAAAGGTAGTGCCACTTTAGGGCTCATACTAGCTCTGGTCCATAGCGTTAGTGGAGTTCTCCCTAACGCTATGTTCCTCTACCTCCCAAATCCTTGGCAAATCCGGAAAACACTGCCGTCTGGTCCAAAAATAACAAAAACAGTTTCGCCCCTCACCAAACCAAAGGTATCAGTGGACAGTTGAAAGCTTACTCTACTTAGTGGACGCGGTCTGAGCCCCCCACCACACGATTAAAATACATTTCTAGGGCAAAATGAAAAATATTCCACCGGATGGAGACTCCATTTCTTCTAGTTTTTCCACCATTTGTGGTCGCCATCACAGTGCCAACTCACTACTGCCGCGCAGGTCAGAGGACCGAATTACACAGAGCATTGTCTCATTGGGTGTTATTCAACTCGGCGACGTTGGAAGCGCTGTTTCGTCTTCAAACAGGAAGAGCGTCTCCATCCGGTGAAATATTTTTCATTTTGTCCTAGAAATGTATTTTAATCGTGTGGTAGGGGGCTCAGACTGCGTCCACTAAGTAGAGGAAGCTTTCAACTGTCCACTGATACCTTTGGTTTGGTGAGGGGCGAAAACGGTTTTTGTTATTTTCGGACCAGACGGCGGTGTTTTCCGGATTTGCCAAGGATTCGGGAGGTAGAGGAACATAGCGTTAGGGAGAACTCCACTAACGCTATGGACCAGAGCTAGGCTCATACAAACCCAATGAATATAATGAAAATGTCACTCTCATACAGACAAAGACAGAGCCACGCACATGCAAGTACACAACTTACAGTGTGTAAGTTAAGACCTCTCAGCGTATTCTTCAACTTGTTGTAGTTCTTCCCAATTGGAATCTCAGTCTTCAGCCAAGGAGGAAGCCTAAGCCTGTCACAGCACAAATAAAAGTGTATCTCTCACATATGTTATGATTATTCTTTCATAAATAAAGCTGCTGAAACCAGATAAGATTGCTCCTCTTAATACCATATGGATTCTGGGATTGTCTTTCAAGAAATGTAAGAATTATATGCTACAGTAGTGCTTGTGATAGTTTATTGCTGTCTACTGCATACATGGTCTGATCTTTGAACCCTACGACTGCCACTCTGAGCAGTTACAAATGAAATAGATAGGACAACTAGGGCTGTCACGATTATGACATTTTACATGACGATTAATTGTCACTCAAATAATTGCGATTAACGATTTGTGTTTTTGTCGTTGACAATTACATTTCTGTTTGGCTTTTAGGCTTTGAAGTTGCACATGATAGATATGACACATAACCTAAAATATACAAAGACATTACTGACATATTTGACAACTTTATAGTTAAAAAAAGAACATTGATAGTGGAAATAGCCGATCTACAAGCTCACAACGCGTCGCATCGATCTGCTATTTCCACTATTTTTTACTTTAAAAAATATATATTAACATTTTTCAACATGAAAACGATTATGACGATTATGAAAATTAATCACAATTATGTCAAATAATTGCGATT
Source organism: Nannobrachium achirus (assembly GCF_963921795.1). Taxonomy (NCBI): domain Eukaryota; kingdom Metazoa; phylum Chordata; class Actinopteri; order Myctophiformes; family Myctophidae; genus Nannobrachium; species Nannobrachium achirus. The sequence goes on from NC_137812.1 coordinate 43,092,538, forward strand.
AGACGATTATGTAATAATTGTGACAGCTCTAAGGACAACCTTACTACTTCTCACTTTCCACAGGTGTTTATACATCTTTAAGTTTATTTTGTAGTTGTACCTCTCTCCTTTGTCTCTCTTTAGTTTGCCTCTGTATTCATCCCACTTGCTCTTTTCTGATAGTTCCCCAGAAATGAAATCTTGCAGGTCAGGTCCATCATCATCTTTTAACAAATCCTTTCTGCTGTCTCTTCCTGCCGTGGAGGCCTTGGCCACAGTGGTCATGCAACTGGCGTAGACCTGTGGAACAGTTGGCATTATCATTTATTATTATTCAGTAACAATTTGCCTTCACATTTTCATGATCCTCCCCACCTAGAGAAGCATATTCTCGCCTTACACCCCCAATTTGACATGCATTAGTTCACAGACCCCCATTTGATAAGATTTTAATCTCTGAGTCTGATACCACAATATCAGGAATTAATTTGTTGTTGGACAGGATTTTGTCTGTCCTTACTGTCCAGGTGCTGTACTGTATGTAGATTAGATAACAGTCAAACTTTGATCAAAACAGCCATACTGTTTCTAGTTGTACTTTCTTAAACATGTGATAATGGTGAAGATTAGGCTAACTGTCAATCATTTAGCTGGTATTGGGTACTGGGTGCCCCCTCATGGCACCCTGGGGACCCTGCCTGGAACCCCCATGTTGAGAACTGTCCTAGATAGCAACCATTCTAAATAATGACTGCTGTTTATTTGGGGGTAAAATAATAACTTTTTGACTTCTACAAGCTAGCTTACAAAACGACCACATTAATCAAATAATTATGTAAGTCGAGACCAACGATAACCAATTACGACACTGAGCGGCTAGTTTGTTACATAAATTGATAATGACAACAGTGCAGTGTTTTTGGTGCAGTGTAAATACTTACATATCTGCTGCATTTGGGACTCAACCATAAACGATTAGAAGAGAAACGACCAGCAATAAGACAGGTTTGTTTAACCAACTCCATGACATCTAGCTAACTGGCTAGCATGCACTCTGTCATTGAAAACAACACTCTGTGTTCGTTTATTCTGGTCTGAAAGCAAAAGACAAGACGACGTACCAGAGGCGTCAATTGGGTATGGCAAGCTATTACCTTGGTTACATCGGGAAATAATAAAATGTACTTTTCAACATTGCGCCTGTTGCTAAGGTATGGCAACATGACTGGTGTCTTGCAAGACACCAGTCATGTTGCCATACCTTAGCTTTTTCTGAACTGACGCCACTGCGACGTACAAACACCGGCAACAACCTCTAATAAGCAATAATAAGTACAGTGTAAAATGTCACTCTTCAGGGGCTGTTATCCACTTATATTAAACATAATTAGGTTGTGTGGTTGCAGTTATTATAATGCACAATCATAATAATAATAATAAATAATAATCAATCGATCAGTTAACTCGTAATGCCTGCTGAAAGCCATGACGTCATGACGCACGCACACTACATTTGCGTGGTGACGTCCTTCCTTCCTCCTTTCCTCTACTACCGGCGAGGTGAGAATGAAGGATGATAATAATCGTGCATTTTAATCTAACTCCATCTGCCTCCAACAAACTCTAATTTTACATTCTTGTTGGTCTATCTATCCGGGGATTGCTGATACAAATGACAGACATCTGTATTTCCCCACATAAACTACGTTTATTTCATTTCATAACATTAGATATTCCGGCGTCCCCTTCCAGTCTCGTCCCCAGGCCTACGCGTCTGTTTTTCTTGCAATATGGCCCCGTGAATTAGTTCAATATTATGAACGTAGAGTCTTCTTCAAGGCTACTGCTTAAAAACGTTTACAGCATCCCGTCAGATCGTTCCACTGGCTTATATAGCTTACCCGATACGATATGTATTGGTTGAGCTAGCGTTACATGCTAATGGTTAGCATGAGCCAAGTGATGGATTGAATACTTGATAAGAGTTTTACATTAAGAAAAGGTACAGGACAGTACAGATACAAGGTTAACTAAAAGGGAAAGAGCTCACTGGCTTGTTTAAATTGGGGTCCCTGTGTGAGTGGTACTGCTGTCAAGTCATTTATGTCATGCATTGGGCATTGTACGTCCAAACAAGGCTAGTCCAAACATGTATTTGACTCTAATAAAAGTACTTTTCCTAGTGCAGCTCATGTAGATTTGAAGTATATTTTTTGATAAGTAAAGGGTCCACTTGTTGTCAACTATGAATAATGCATTTGCTTAGAGGTTGTGAGACTTGTGACTTCATCTAGTGTTAATTAGATGTGTCAGTTGATAAAATGATGATGGGTTGCTATGCTGTGTAATCATTTACAACTTAAACTTAAATATCAGTGTTTCCTGTTGCAGAATGAAGACCATTCTCAGTAACCAGACTGTCGACATCCCCGACAATGGTAAGGGGATGATTTGGTATATTTGTTGAGCAATACACTACATTGGGTTTTATTGTGCATCTTTAAGATCACTTTCTACATGATTGTTATGAGATCATACATCTTATTTGCTGTGTTTTGATGTGTTTGTGCAGTGGATATCAAGTTGAAGGGGAGGACGGTGATCGTCAAGGGTCCCCGTGGCTTACTCCGCAGGGAGTTTAACCACATCAACCTGGAGCTCAGACTTCTGGGACAAAAACACAAGAAGGTAAACATTTTGCACCTTGTAGCTTCTCTAAATGATGTCTGTAACTTTGGGACAACTTTTGGATTGTCTTTATACTATGGGACATATTTTAGATTGGCTGAAGGCTTGATCAGGGAACTGTCACTATTCAAGGTCATAATCGTTATGTCTTGTGTACAACATTGATAAAAGGGTGACAACATGACATGGTGAAGTCAGGGGTTCTTTTGGAGAACATGATACATTTGTCATCTCTTATTTGAGGTCTTTTTGTCATTGAGAGGCAGATCAGACGGGTTGTGAAGTACCGTAGGTTTAAGGTTTTGTCACACATACAGTTAAGTTAACATGCATTGCAGTGTGCAACTTATAGAACAATTCTTCTTAACTAATTCTTGTAACTGAATGGATAAGGAGGGAAATCAAATTCAAGACCATTCAATCAACAAAGGAGATGATACAATGTTTAGACTTACATTACGTGTGCATTGTCCCTAGCGTGCAGTGTCATATGTAAACAGTAAACTGATTTGCTAGCTGTTCAAACTGTTTCTGTAGAGCTTGTGCTTTTGAGATGACTTGGGTTTTAAGGCTGAGTCACTTATAATCTCCAATAAGCTTGCACCTATCCTCCAAGGTGCAAGCTTATTGGAGAGGATGATGTCAATACCATGGCGCAATTTACAAATAGCGTATGTTTTTTTGTACCTTCTGACCGCGCCGTTTTCTTGCCAGGCCACAAACTGCAAAACTTGATTGAATGCTGCTTCAAAGATATAAAAAATGAAACTCAAAACTACTCCTCCCTGCTCCCCTAGCCTTCAATAAATTGGGTCGCACAACTCAAGGGATTGTATTTTTTCTAATGAACATGCAGAAGTTGATGTCCTTCTCCGTTTTCAGCTGCGTGTGGATAAATGGTGGGGCAACAGAAAGGAGCTGGCTACAGTCCGCACCATCTGCAGTCATGTTCAGAACATGATTAAGGGAGTCACAATGGTGAGACTGCTTTACATTTAAATTATCTATCTCTATCTAGCTCTCTATCTCTCTCTCACACACACGTATGTTCTTGTCAGTTTGGCGATTCTGATTTGTTTCATTTTCATGACTCGGCCTCACACAGCCATTTTTATTTTTATTTTTTTTAAGATGGGGCTTAGTTGGAGAAGGCGTTCTATTGTTGGGCTGTACAGTGCTCCAACAGTCATGGCTTTTCATTGTTGGAAGATCAGCCTTTTTGTGTTCACTGTCCTTTATATCTCAATGCTGATGGCCATGTTTCTTCCCTCCTATAGGGTTTCCGGTACAAGATGCGATCTGTCTATGCCCATTTCCCCATCAACGTTGTCATTCAGGAGAGTGGAAATTTGGTGGAGATCAGGAACTTCCTGGGAGAGAAGTACATCCGCCGTGTTCGTATGAGGGCCGGTAAGTGAGGCTGCGCCTAGTGACAGAAAGAATTGGTGCTTGTGTATTAGATCATGGCCATTTTATAGTCTGAGAGACTTGTATGCTGAAAATGTTTTGGGGTTCTGGGCCTTATTTGACAGATGGTGTAAACCAGAGAGCAGGGATGGTGTAGACTAGAGAGCAGGGATATGCAGCAAATGTTCTGAACTGGGGGCTCGCTGTTAGGCATTAGAGCCAATGTGGTCCTCTAACAATTTGTCTATCAGGTTTCCCCAAAAGAGCTTTTATATTAGTCTTCTGTTGGTCACATTTTGTATGTAGGATCATTCTGTGGCTGAAAACTTAAGCTTGTCTTGTCTTGTCTGCGTCTCCCTACCCCAATCTGTCCTCTTGCCAGGTGTGGTATGTGCACTCTCACAAGCCCAGAAGGATGAGCTGGTCCTGGAGGGTAATGACATTGAGCTGGTTTCAAACTCAGGTGGGTTTAACAACTTGGCCACTTAGCTCAGTTGTGATCATGTACTCTTCTCTGGGGTAAAGAGTACTGCTAGTTTTACACTCTACCAAATGTTCATCTGGTGTCCAGGTCATTCTAGTCACCCTAATAAGGGAATGGTTAGACCTGGTCTGGACTGCGTCCAGACCAGTGTCGACAAACCTGGTGAGAAATAAAATCAGTATACAGTAATTACAGACTGTGTTGTGCGAATTTTGGAGGACTGACGGTCCAGTCAACAAAGTGGTCCAGTTCAGCACTAGTGGTTCGCTACATTAAAGCCATTCTGAGTTCTCAATAGAGCTGACGACACTGGTCAGTTCACAAGTGCTCCATTGGCAACATTGTAATGTGTACCCATATATCTCATATGGGTGCCCCACGTCCATGAATGTGGGCTGTAATATTAAAAGATATGTGTTTATCTTATATTTCCTGTTGCAAAGTATACAGTAGTGTCGCATATTAGGATGGTAATACATATACAAGAATCCTGCTCTACTGAAAACCTCCTTTCCTAGACTTCACTGCTGTTTTATTCTTTAAGCCCTGTTATGCGCTAGTATCATCTGTGGGATATAGCCTACTTGTCACACGAGCTTCAGTGTTCTGTACAGTAATGGTAGCAAGTCTCGCGAACAATACATTGGTGTATCCTGTCTTGCACTAGCCAGTGAGGCAATGTGTGAAGGATAACTTATGTCTTCTCTGTGGCTGTGTAAATGAATAGAACAGGATCCTTGTGAGCCCTTGAAAGTGAGTGGATGGGTAAAACTTCTCTTCAGAAAGAAACACCCTGCTACTCTCTGCCAAGGGATCTAGCTCTCGGCACAGTTGGTAGCACGTTACTTTGGGAAGTTTGGCACATTATTAGTGTGGTTGCCCCAACTATAGTACTTGTCGAACTTTCTTCTTCCTTCAATCTTTCCAGAAACGTTATTTTGCCGCACTACTCCTCCCACAGTTTTGGTGGCACACCCTTGTGGAATTGTGTGCTTGCTTTTAGCTAAGATATGGCCTATATGTTATATAATTTAATTTATTAGTGAATACATTTTCTCCAGACTTGAATGGGGAAAATGCTAAATTAAACTTTCCCAATGGACTGCTTTTGCCCTAAGAGAACTGGAATTCGACACAACACCATAGTTAAATATACCTGTAGTACCATGATTTAGATATTTGTTTTGTCCTTGTCCTATCCAAACCCGAATCCCCTTGACAAGTAGCACATCCCAAGTAAATCATTGTCAGACTCACATCTTGAAATCCAAGTCTTGTGAATATTGATATTACTCTTCACAGCCCCTTCCTTATTCCTTTTCTGAACTAGAAAATGTTGTGTTGTTACCTAATAGCCTAATCAAACTATCTCAGTCCATCTTAAAAGGATCTGAGTCCACATTTACGTGACCAAAAGATGTATCTGAATTACATATGTAAAACCAGATTTTCTTCATGGACTATTTTCTGCAAGACTTTTAAAATGCAATAATGGCTTAATTTTGCTTTGAAATTCTAGACAGTGAGCTAAACATGCAAAAACTGTCCTATTTTGTATGCCTTTGCTTGATTCATGGACCAAATATTACCTATATTTAGATGCTTTGCGCAATTAATTGCAATGTCTGTGCTTTGAAAATTACATTTATTTTTGGACTCATTGTTTAGCTCTACTAGTAGTGTTGTAGAATGTTTGTCATCCTTGACCCTGTGTGACCTGTGCATGCTGCTCATCACCCTAGTTTCTGTGTGTTCCAGCGGCTCTGATCCAGCAGGCCACCACAGTCAAAAATAAGGATATCAGAAAGTTCTTGGACGGTATTTACGTGTCTGAGAAGGGAACAGTTGTGGAGGCGACAAATTAAAAACTTCAACTGTAGAGGTTAGAGAATGTTGCCAAATCTTCCCCTGTGAACTACAGGGGGAGGCCATTTTCTTAACATGTACTTTTTTGTTTTGTTTCCTCTTACCAATTAACACACCTTTCTTTTCCCAATCTGTCCAGTTCATCACACTTTTCTTTTCTTATCTGTCCAGTTCATGCATTGCAAGGTTGATTTATGTTAGACTTGTTTTAGTAAATTGATGTATTTGTATAGTTTGTTAAGGGGTCTTTTTTTAGGTGTTCAGAATGTCTACAGTATTTTCTGGACTATAAGGCGCACCTGACTATAAGGCGCACTGTCAATGAATGGTCTATTTTCAAACTGTTTTCATATATAAGGCGCACCTGACTATAAGGCGCACATAATAGACGCTACCGTTGCGTTATGCATCCAACAGATGGAGCTGTGCTAAAGGGAATGTCAATGTCAATGAATGAACCATATATAAGGCGCACTGGACAATAAGGCGCACTGTAGTTTTTTGAGAAAATTAAAGGCTTTTAAGTGCGCCTTATAGTCCGGAAAATACGGTACATGTTTTTTTATTTTGATTGTCATTACTGACTAACAGCATGTATCTAATCATAACCGTTTGTCCAGTGTTAAGAAAAGAAACTTCTCACTGTAAGGCAATACTCATTCAGTTGACTGGTGTAATGTAATTTGTAGGTTAACTTCTTAACCTCTTATAGTTTTTCTCCAATGAACCACCACCTTGATTTTGCATGTGACTCATTCCCGGTTTTCACACTCGGCCCTTCTGTTACCTCCCCAGCGGCCTTGATCCAACAGGCCACTACGGTCAGGAAGAAGGACATCAGGAAGTTCCTTGATGGCATCTATGTCAGCGAGAAGACCACTGTTATTGAACAAGATGACCAATAATGTCCTGTTTTGACAAATAAAGTTCCATCTACTACATTTTTTGAAACCAACTGGTCTGTTTGTTTTTTTGTCTGTCCTAGTGGTTAGAGGATTAACATGTTTGTTCATGCATAATGTAATTTTATTGTGTAATTAATTAGTCACATGCAACAGTGTTGCCTGACATCCTTATATTGTGATGTTCTCTATGACCAATGACATTCTCATCTAATGCTGTCCTAGTGTTAAAACCTCAATTTGAGCAGAGGTGAGGAAAACCTGATATTTGTCCCTCTTAATTTGAGCAACAACCAACTATTTCCTTTACACGTTTTAACAGTTCTATGAAAACCAGATAATTTTGTGCTGCCAAAAGTAGCTTAACCTTCATCTTGGGAGTTATGTGAACGAGAAAAAAACAAGTAGTTATGTGATTGTGGTGTTGGAATTGCTATTAAATGCATACAGCTCAATCTAAAACAAATTGAATATTGTATAAGTTAAATTCTAATGTAATATTTTACCTTCATATTCTAGGTAAATTGTGCATGCAGTGAAGTATAAAAAAAATGAACTTTCATATTCTAGGTACACATTCAAACCTAGATTTTTATGGCAGACAGCTGACTGCTCATGATCAAATCCATATCTCAAAATATTACACAAGACAACTCAAAAGAAGGATTTGTACAGAAATGTCAACCTTGAAGTAAGTTGCTTGAAGTCCAGTGTGTAGTTTCCACAGTGTTATTTGGGGTGATCTGGCATCTGCTTTTTTGCACTATTCTAATTCTTTGAGAGGGATCTGTAGGTACATTGATAAAGTCTACTTTTAGCAAGGGATGGGTTGGTATGGTAACAAATTAACTAACCCATAGGCCTACTTACATTTTTAATTGTGATACATATTTATTTACAGGTATAATTACAATATTGCAATTGTTGGAATTTTGGAAACATGTATGTCATAATAAAGGTTTTATATAATAAATGCCAGTGACGTACATCAGTTTGCACAAAGCCTGCTTTCGGTGGCGCGCTGGAAATAGCCGATATACAAGCTCACAACTCTTCGCAGACACAACCCGGGGTGAGCTTGTAGATCTGCTATTTCTTGGTGCACGGCACCGCTGCACGGCATCGTATCAAAAGAGTTACGTCACTTCCAGGCGACAACAACTGACTCCCTGCGCGCCAGATTCGCTGGATTATTTCTTCTCCTGACAACTGATCTGACAACCCAGAGGAAAGAAAACCTTATAGTGTTGATTATTATGGTATGTCAATAGGTCTGAGTAAACTGGTTGCATTGCATGTAAAAATCTGTGTTGTTAACTTTTGTTTACCATATGGGAGCATGCACACACTACACTAGCCAATGAGCTAATGTTAGCTGGCTTAAAGTTACAAAGACAATTAACGTTAGCCTATTATCTACCACTCAACTGTCACATTGTATTGTTTTATAGCTTGTTAGTTATGTTTCTGTTACTCTTAACTGTTACAAAACAATCCAATAACATGTTAATTAACGTTCGATATAACGAAAGTTAAACATTGCATCATTAATTCACATTAATAACAGATAATATGGTGTAAAAATTATGATTAGTATAGGGAACAGCTTGGGTCCAATGTTATGTTCTTTTGAACTGATCGATTTAGAATGATTATGTATGCATTGTTTACACTTTGTTAAGAAAGAACACTGTTCTTAAATTCTCTCTGAAAATCTGCTCTTCAACGTCATAGAATCAGAAATAAAATTTCTAACGGTCAGAGTTGATACTTGTCAACTAAACGTTTCTACTGTCAGTGGTGTATAAATAAACGTATTACTTGTTTTGTTACATGTAGTAGCTGTTGTGCTTGTGTTAGGTGTAGTAGCTGTTGAATAATCCTGTCCCTTGAGAACCAAACGCATACATACCCCCGCCATTTTTAAATTAAGTTAGATGATTGGAATGTTCAGATTCTGCGTTTATGTCTGCTGTGAAGAATAGGTCTATATACAATACAGTACATGCCCAATTCTTCTTGTGGGCTGAGGGCTCTAGTCATCATGTCATGATGATGGTCAAGGTGGCATCAACCTCTTCCTCTCTGAAAACACAGGACATCAGGAGGTTCTTTGCACCAACTTCAAGTAAACCAGCGGTGCAGAAAACAGCCCAGAATGGAAACAATAGAGATGAAGAGATTAAGAAGAAAAATAAATCTGTTTCCTCAGAGGAGGATGCAAAGAAGAAAAAGAAAGTGACTAAAAAGGTATGGCAATTTTCCTACTGCCATATTGGTCTGTACAATTATTACTATGATCATTACGGTATGTGCTTAGGTCACAAGAGTTTGACCTAACAGAAATTCCTAAAAGCCTGTCTTTTGCCTGTGTAAAGGTGTTTGTGGAGCATTCATTTATGTTGGCTATTTCTGTTGCATCTTTCCTTCAGATCACAAGTCCCAAAGCAGTGGTGAAACAAAAGGACAATGATAAGAAACGTAAGAAGCGAGCTGTCATAGAATCAGGTAACGATATAGAGATGGCTTTGACATGATCACGTCAACTATTAATCCATACTTTATGCTTATAACCAAGATGCTCATGATCAAAACTGTTTTCCTCATCATTACTATACTGTATTTCACAGTTGTCTTATCAAGCTGATCACCACCTCAACTAGTTCTACATTTTCTTAGGATATGTTCACAATCCTTTCTTTATATTTGATACAGACTCTGAGGAGGAGGCACCACAGATACAGACAAAGAAACCCTCTAAATCCAGTAAGAAGACCAAGGAAGAGTCCCCACCCCAAAAGGATCCCGTGCAGTACGTCTCTGAAACAGGTGTGGGAGGACAAGGTCATTTAGATGCTGACATGCTGTGCACATAAAAATGTACACAAAGCATGATTTCTTACATTGCCAGTATTGTTATTGTATTAGATATAGTAACCCAACCTCCAATATCTGAGATCTATTTTGTGCATTTGTGGTCGTAGACTCAGACAGTGACAACTTCCTGACCTTTAATAAGAAGACTGTGAAACCCAAGGAGAATGGCCTTTCCAAACCATTAAAAATGGAGGAAGAAAAGGCTCGTCCAGTGATCAAAGATGGGACAAAGACTCCTTCTAAAGCCTCCACTCAAGGGAATACAGCAGAAAAATCTCCACGTATAGCCATAACCCCCAAGTCAAGCACCATTCCCCAGACCAAACGGACCCCCACCTCAGTGATGGACTTTTTTGGCAATAGTAGTGTGCATCGCTCGGATAAGAAGCTGGTAGCCAGCGTCAAGAGGAAGGCTGTGAGTTGCTGAGCACTTTCTTTCTCTACCAATTTCTTTTTGTCTTGTTTCCATTTCCTCTTTTCTCATGGATTGGGAGTATTGCACTTTAAAGTACTACTTGTACTTAGTTGGATGTATATATTTGAATATGATTTCCACCCTGACCCTCAGCCAACTCAGGACCCAGACGATTGCATGAGTGATGACTTAATTGCAAGACAGCTGCAGATGGAGGAAGACATGGAGGTATAGCTAAAAGTGACCTTTATGTGCCAATTTATATAAGTGATCTTTCTTTATATTCATGTTCTGGATTTTATTTTACTTGTAGATGAATAACAAAAAAATTGAATACAATAAACAAGTAATGCTTTGCATTTGAAATCATTCAGTATTCAAATTGACTAATGCACTTATGAGGTAGTGTGATAATTTAATTTAATTACTTTTTATTATCTCTGTCTCACACACAGCTGGAGAAGCAGGTCCACAACGATGAGGAGTTTGCCAGGACGCTGGCCATGCTGGATGAGGCACCACAGGCCAAGAAGGCATTGAATACAACCTTACATTTCACACAAACAATAATCACTTTCCATAAAAGCCACTGTTCGTGACATTATGCCTTGTATGTATGTGTTCGTCCAGGCCCGTAAGGACTCTGCCGAGACGCCAGGGCCAACTATATCACCTAAGAAGACTAGTACATTCTCTGCCAACAGCAACACAAGCAGACCGTCAAAGGCCAATGAGTCTGACAGCTTCATGGCCGAGGCTATCAGTCCATCGCCTAAAGCTCCTATGAAGGCCAGCTCCAAACTGGCTCTAATGAAGAAAAAAGATGAGGTGAAAGTGGAAGGCACCATTAAAGAGGAGAAAATCTCACCCCAGAAAATACAAATCTCACCCAAGAAACCACAAATCTCACCCAAGAAAATAAAAATCTCTCCCAAAAAGGAGCCATGCACTGATTTAAGCATAGAAAAGAAATACACACCCAAAACAGGAAGTCTTGCTGAAGGTCAGACTTCAATCAAAGTATCCCCCAAAAAACCACAGGTAAGCCAAACCACTGATGCCTTGCAAGGGGTGGAAAAAAACTCTTTCAGTTGAAACGATATTTGAAAAGACATAAGGTTCCTTTTTGTGTTTGACATAATGTTCTCAACTGCCTAGTCCACAAGCACTAGTCCTGATGACGGCGAGAAAAAGAAAGGCAACGCTGCAGCCTTCAGAAACTACCTAAACAGAGATGGACCACGTGCTCTGGGCTCCAAGGAAATACCTACGGTAATACCTACAACCACTTCAAATAGGAAAAAAGGACACGTCAAAACAACGTTATTTTGAATTATAGATGATCCCATATTTTAATGAAAATGTGTGTGTGTGTTACAGGGTGCAGAGAACTGCCTGGAGGGGTGTGTCTTTGTGCTGACAGGCGTCTTGGAGTCCATGGAGAGGGATGACACCAAGTCTCTCGTTGAGCGCTACGGGGGCAAGGTGACGGGCAACATCAGCAAGAATACCACCTACGTGGTGCTGGGGAGAGATGCCGGAGCAGCCAAGACAGAAAAGGTAGCAAGCTGAGATATCACATAAACCTCAGGCTCATTTCAATAGCTTATCGCTAAAGGTCTCTGCCAAGTTGACCTTCTTCTGGTTCTCTTCACACATTTTGCTTTTGTGTTTATTCGATCCTAAGTTGCTGAAATGCTTTTCCAATCTCTTTCAATGTTCAACTTCAGTTAAAAATGTCGCTGAATTAGTTATAGATTGTTGTTATCGTTTTCTAAGTTTGTTGTTCTATATCCAGGCAAATAAAATGGGAACTAAAATCCTTGATGAGGATGGCCTGTTGGAGCTGATCAGAACCAAACCAGGGAAGAAGTCCAAGTATGAGATTGCTGCTGAGGCTGAGGTTAGTGCAAACACATCTGCCTCCAGCCATGTTACAAACTCATTTGTATTGATACATTTTTGGGTGTAATTTCTAAGTCTCATACTTGTGTCAGATAAATGGAAGTTAACCCATTTAGACCTAAGTCCGCCTGGAAAAAAGCCTTAAAAACCTATGGCCGATTGGAAAAATACCCCTAAAACCTGAGATTTTATGGAAAACTTCACAGAGGTGTCAACGTCTACTAAAACATTTATTTCTCAGCCTCTGTAGCAGCTAGAAACACAATTTCAAAACTGTTTTGATAGCTTACACCTTTGGCTTTCATGGGAAATTATTTGTCATGGTCCAGACCTTTATCATTTTTTAAAAAGAAATCTGCAAACTCAAAAATTTTAATAAATCTTATAAAACGTCTAATAAATAATATATTTCTCAGCCTATGTAGCTCATAGAAACATAATTAGCAAATATTTGAGACCTTACACCATAGGCCTTACACCATAGGCCACCACTTTGACAAGAAACAACAAGCACCAAAACATTCTTATTGAATATATTCAATTCTAGTTGTTGGCTCCATATAACGGTAAATCTGGCGAGCGACATTTGTCATTATTATTATATGTGCGTGCGTGTGTGTGTGTGCGCCTGTGTATGTGAATGAATGAACCATATCATCATAATCATTTTATAAGTGTTATTACCTCCAGATAGCTGCAAATCTGTTGTTCTGGAGTTTGGGGTTGACTAGCTGTTCGGCTAACGTGTTGGTCTCGTCTCAAAGTACATCCGTGAAAAGTAATCCAGTCCTCATGAAATCCATGAAACACTTCTTCATCATCGTCGTCGTTTTCAAACATATCACGTAACAATAACAATGCCAATTCCAGCGGGTCCGGTTTGCCTTCGCTCTTCGTCTTTCATTTCGCCGCTATGAGAAGCTGTTCTTGTGCGCACTGGGATTCTCCGACAAATAAAGTTATGCAAAGCCAAAAAAAAAATCCCAGAATGCTTTGCTTTGCTTTGGGAAGCATACGTCATCGCCTCCTGATGCATTTCATTGGCCACGAGACCAGAAGAGGGTAAAAACTACAGGAAACGCAGGAAACGCATTTTGCGTTCCCGGTCTGAAAGGATAAACAGCATTTTGCGTTCCCGGAAGGAAAGGTAAAAACGCATTTTGCGTTCCCGGTCTAAATGGGTTAAAGTAGCTTTGAGTGCTACCGTATGGGAGCATTTAGTATGAGAACGCCTAGCCTATGTCCGTCTGTCATTCACGCTAATCTACAAGCGAGAGAGGCAGGTCACGTTACCGCTGTGCATCGCCTCAAAAACACCATGGTCGTTGGCCAAAGACACAACGACAAGTTTGTGCCGTATTTAGAAGCTCTGACCCTGAAGGGGGCACGGTGGCACAGTTGGTAGTGCTGTCGCCACACAGCGATAGAAGGTCCTGGGTTCGATTCCCGCCGGGGGATGCTGTGGGCTCTGGGAAGAGCATGTGAGCGGAGCGCGAGCGGAGCGGAGAGTGGAGCGGGCCGTTTTTGACGTGAGCGTGAGTGAGCGACTTTTCAAATGTGTCTGAGCGGCTTTGGAGCGAGGAATTTCCTCCGCTCCGCTCCGCTCCAAGCCGACCCTATTGTGGCCGCGCACCGCATGTTTCCAACAAAACAGTGCCGTGTGCAGTAGTGGCAGTGTGTGCAGCCATGTCGCAGGAACGAGAAAGCACCGCGGAGAGGAGAACAGACAGAGAATTCCCTTCACGATTTTACTCAAGTCAAATGTATCTATAGGCTATCATCCACCCACGTAGGATATGTTTATAATAAATAGCCTACCTTGTGTCAGTTCACCAGCCAGTCAAAGGATACGATTTGAAATGCAAGTGAGACTGATGAAAAACACACGCCACGAGTCGCCTCCCTCTCTCGGTTGTGGTGATTAATCAACACCAACTGGATTTAATATTGCCCTTCTTATAAAAAAATACAATGCCTTAGATGGTGTCTTTTATAACATTGAAGGCAGGTCTCCATCAAGCCGAGGCTCGCTCACGTTACAGCAGGCATTTGTGTTGGGAACACTTGTTGTGGCAAAGCAAAGGAGAAAGTGTTTCGGATATGGTAAACTACTTTTTTTTAATTTTGGCTGCTGACTCTGACTACCCTGAGCGGAGCGTGGAGCGAGAAATGCGAAAATCAAGGTGAGCGACGGAGCGGCGGGGAGCGGAGCGGTGCGGTGGCCGACCAGAGCGATGAGCGAGCGGGACAATTGCCCTCTGGAGCGCGGAGCGGCTTTCGTTGCCGCTCCACTCCGCTCACATGCTCTGGCTCTGGGGAAATGTTTCCTCCTCTGCGTCATCAGCGCCCACACCCTAGGTGGGGTTGGCGAAAGGGCCTTTCTGTGTGGAATTTGCATGTTCTCCCCATGTCTCCTAGGGTAGATACCCTCACAAAAACATGCAGTAATCCTGGTTTCTATTCTGCCTCCCCCTGGCCAGCCAGGGCTCCCCAGGCGTGGCAGAGGGAGATCCGAAACCAGGATTACAGCTTAGGCAATTGGCACTGGCTGAAAAAATGGGTTACAAAATCACAAAATATATATATACTAGTCCTTACCCGTTCAAAGATATGAGCTCTGAAATGATGTGCAGTGTGTGGGTTATGGGATGTGCACTGTGCACACAGTATATGAGGGATGGAAAGTAACTTTAACTGGTGCTTGCATGCTAATATGTAGGAGCATCAATGTAAGAAATACCCGTTTCGTTTAATGGCTACAGAGATACTGTGTACCGATTTTTGGACAAAATCTGTAACAGGGCCAGACAACAGACCCCCCCCGCCCACCCGCCTGCCCACACACACACACACACACACACACACACACACACACACACACACACACACACACACACAGCTGGTTAAACATGTTGCCTCATGCTAGATGCAGAATAGATATGCCTCAAGCTAGATGCAGAATAGATATAGATACACCATAAAAATGCTAATATACAGCATATGATTTGTGAAAGTGACAAACGGGCTTCACA
This sequence comes from Nannobrachium achirus, assembly GCF_963921795.1. Classification (NCBI taxonomy): domain Eukaryota; kingdom Metazoa; phylum Chordata; class Actinopteri; order Myctophiformes; family Myctophidae; genus Nannobrachium; species Nannobrachium achirus. The sequence goes on from NC_137812.1 coordinate 43,108,093, forward strand.
GTTATGTTAGGTGTGTTCATATGCTAATGGTGATGCGATTTCAGATCAATTGCTCCAGCCACTGAGGAGAAACGCTGTGACAGACACTCACTCAGACAGACAGACAGACATTTGGAAAATTATGTTTGATATTAAAAAAAGCAGCTCTGACCTGACGGTCGCCACTCGCCATTGGCATGTTACTTGTGTACAGTATTTTATCTGTTGTGTACTCCCATATCACACAGTGCAAGGCCTCTAAGAGCAGAACTCCATCCAACCAGCCCTCGAAGAGCACCCCACCCTCTCAGAAAATCTCACCCTCCAAGGGCAACTCCAGGTCCCCTCAGACTCCCAGCCCGTCCAAGACAGGCCTGGCCCTGGGCCGAAGCTCCAAGCCTGCAGCAGGAGGCAGTGCCACCCCACCTGGGAGAGGCTCGGGGTCCGAGGTCCGCAGGGGACTTGCCCTTTCCCCCTCTTCCTCGGCCGGATCTAGCGATGCACCTAGTCTGCTGTGGGTGGACAAGTACCGTCCCCGCTCTCTGAAGGCTATTATTGGCCAGCAGGGGGATCAGAGCTGTGCCAATAAGTTGCTGCGCTGGCTGCAAAACTGGCACAAACACCAGGCAGGGGGCGCTGCTAAACCAGCAGGTAGGTGTGCCTGTCTGGGATGCTTTTTAGATAACTGATAACGCACATTGAGTGAGTCAGCAACACTTTGTTTTGTGGCCTATAAAAGAGTACGGTTCGGGTTGTATGTACAGTAATAACATTATATACTTTTCTCTCTGCAGTAGCAAAGTTTGGTAAGTTTGGAGGTGGCGGTAGAGATGATGGATCAGCATTTAAAGCGGCGCTGCTGTCTGGACCCCCAGGCGTGGGGAAGACCACCACAGCAGCACTCGTCTGTGAGGTTAGTCTCTCTCACACTCACACTCACACACACACACACACACACACACACACACACACACACACACACACACACACACACACACACACACAGAATGACATAGATGTTTCCTAGTTATAGGAGCAGGAAGCCAGTGCATGAGTCAAGGAAGAAAATAGAGATCCCGCATGTATTCTCTTACAGCAAAATGTATTGAGAGTCCAACATTTTGGTCCAAATGACCTTCATCAGGTGTCAAGATACCTCAGATTCTAGATGCCTGATAAACGTCAGTTGGAAATCTTTTCTTGAAATCAGCTTCAATATCTGTTCTTGAAATCAGCTTCAATATCTGTCCATATTCGTGTGTGTGTGTGTGTGTGTGTGTGTGTGTGTGTGTGTGTGTGTGTGTGTGTGTGTGTGTGTGTGTGTGTGTGTGTGTGTGTGTGTGTGTGTGTGTGTGTGTGTGTGTGTGTGTGTGTGTGTGTGTGTGTGTGTGTGTGTGTGTGTGTGTGTGTGCGCGTGTGTGTGTAGGAGTTGGGCTATAGCTACGTGGAGATGAACGCCAGCTGTACTCGCAGTAAGAACAGTCTTAAAGAGGTGGTTGCGGAGTCACTCAACAACACTAGCATCAAGAACTTCTACACAGGTACTGATAGGATTAGCATAATCCTTCCTCTCACATCTGTACAATCACATCTGGCTTTCTGAAATTACTATTTACATAATTTGCACGTGTTGTGCAGGGACATCTCGGACGGTGAGCAACAAACATGTCCTTATCATGGATGAGGTGGACGGTATGGCTGGCAATGAGGACCGGGGAGGAATACAGGTACAGTACACACTAACGGCAGCATGTGCATTCATGTTAGAGCTCTCTCTTGATGCCTATATATCCAGACTGCTGGCAGACTAACCCTTTGATAAGATAAAGATAAACATTTATTGATCCCTGTGGGGAAATTCAAGTGTCATAGCAGCAAAAATGAGTTACTCCATGGCATGTTCCTCTCCCTCACATTGTCACTTGGACATCAGTTATTATTCTGTCCACTCACCTGTATCTCACACAGTATGTTGACCTCTACCCACTGACCCATGATTTTTACAGGAGATGATTAGCCTCATCAAAACGACCAAGATCCCAATTATCTTCATGTGCAATGACCGCAACCACCAAAAGATTAGGTCCTTGTCCAACTACTGTTTCGATCTGCGCGTGCAGAGACCTCGAGTGGAACAGATCAAGGTACCTGCTAACAGAGCCACATACAGGTCTGACGTTAGACATTGTCTGATGTTGGATCATTGTTTTTACAAAATTCTCTTCTCTCTACACACACATATCCACTTTCCTTGCCTCTTTCTTTTTCCTTGTTAAAATTCTCTTCTCTCTACACACACATATCCACTTTCCTTGCCTCTTTCTTTTTCCTTGTTGCTCAACCAGCTGCTTTTCTTTTCTCTCCTCAGGGAGCCATGATGTCAATAGCATTCAAGGAGGGCATCAAGATCCCCCCGCCAGCACTCAACGAAATAATCCTAGCTTCCAATCAGGATATCCGACAGGTAAAGAAGCCAGTCGCTGAATTTGCCACGGAGAGTGACGAAGCTTAAAAGACCACTTTGCTAATCTTTAACCCGAATCCTATCATTCTATTGTTATGAAGACATGTTAAATCTGACATAACGATTCCCGATCTATGCTGTGTGTTGAGGTGAGAGTGTGCCCTCAGTTGCTGGAAAATCCACAAAACTGAAATATTTTAGGGATAGCTTTCCTGTCTTCTATGATAAGAACCATAAATAACTGGTAAGCACTAAAGATAACAGGTAAGCACCATACTGTAGTACGCAGAATTAGTATTAGTGCTATTAGGGATATTTTAGGGATAGGGTTCAGGTATAAAGTTTCCCATTAGCTCTAGTGATGTGACTCGTCGTCAGGTTCAACATTTTGTCTCCTCTGACCTCGCTCCTCACTCCGCTCTCTCATGTGCATGTCACCTTTCTCTAGGGCTGTCACAATTATTACATAATTGTCTAATCGTGATTATTTGACATTATCGCAATTATTTTGTCATAATCGTGAATGTTGAAAAATGTCCGAAATAGTGGAAATAGCAGATCTACAAGCTCACACAACGTTGTGAGCTTGTAGATCGGCTATTTCCACTATCAAAGTTATTTTTTAAGTAGTAAGTTGTCAAATATGTCAGTAATTTCTTTGTATATTTAGGTTATGTGTCATATCTACCATGTACAACTTCAAAGCCTAAAAGCCAAACAGAAATGTAATTATCAACGACAAAAACACTATTAAATCGTTAATCGCCAATTATTTGAGTGACAATTAATCGTCATGTAAAATGTTGTATCGTGACAGCCCTACCTTTCTCCCCTCTCACCAGGTGCTCCACAACCTGAGCATGTGGTCTGCTGTGGACAAGGTGATGACGTTTGACCAGTGCAAGGCTGATGCCGACAATGCCCGAAAGGACATGAAGATGGGACCCTTTGATGTCTGCAGGAAGGTCTTCCTCTCAGGGGACGAGACTGCCAAAATGAGCTTCATAGACAAGAGCGACCTCTTTTTCCACGACTACTCACTTGCGCCGCTTTTTGTCCAAGAGAACTACGTGCACGTACGGCCAGCAGCAGCCTGGTAAGAGAGGGAGGATGTACTCTGAACGCTTGTACACATTTGAGTATTGTTTTTTCCCAGTAATCATGGCTGAGGAAGTTGCATGTTGTCAATAGTACTAATATTATTTATGTGCCCAGTCACTCAAACCTGTAGTGTAATTATTTTCCCAGTTCTTTAAAACATACTGTTGAATGTTGTATAAATATGTTGTCTTGTCTGTCAGTGGTAATCTGAAGTCCCACCTGATGCTGCTCAGTAAGACGGCTGATTCCATCTGTGATGGAGACCTGGTGGACAGACAGATCCGCTCTAGACAGACCTGGTCACTACTGCCCACGCAGGTATAAGCACACACAACTTTAAAATGAGCATCAACAACAAATACTGTCAAGTGCTTGTCAGAGACTGCTTTCCATTCTAAAACATTCTTTGTCATGAAAATCTAAATCCTTGTGTGTGTGACGTGTGTGTTTTCTAGGCTGTCTATGCCAGTGTGTTACCAGGGGAGCTGATGCGAGGCTACATGAACCAGTTCCCCACTTTCCCAAGCTGGCTGGGCAAATTCTCTTCCACCGGCAAACATTCCCGTATTGTCCAGGAGCTGGCTTCACACATGAGCTTAAAGTGAGTTGCAGCACATACACTATATCATCCTTTTTCAGTTGTATCTATACACATTTTAGCCCAAGCTTGCACACACAGTCTGATTTTCTTCACACAAGAACAAACAAGCTTTTCTATTACCTCAGGCAGACCTACTCCAAAATTGCTGTCTGACGAATGACTGCGATGGTGACATCTTCTGTTACGATCAAACCCAGTTCGATTCCTGCTTTTTTCCAATGCGTTAAAATGATTGACCAATAACAAATCAAATCAGACTCTTGTGTGCAAGAGCTTGTTAAAATCCTATCGGCCAATAACAAATCGCATCAGACGTCTGTGTACAAAGGGCTTTTAGTCATGCATACTTGAAAAATGTCTCATTTATTCCATCACCCAATCCCATATCAGAACTATCTGCCCTTGTTACTATCAGCCCGGATCAGTCTTCCTTATTTCCCCTAGCTCTTCTTAACTCATTAACTGCCAAAAACGTGAATCCCTTAAAAATCCCGTTGTACCACCCTGCCACGCCCGTGAATCCCGTGAATAAAAAAAAAAAAAAAAAAAATTATTTTATTTTTTTTTTCAAAAAAAATTTTTTGGACCCCAAAAACGTTAGTAGGCATGATAGCGATCGCGAAATTGCTTGTTTAACCCCCATACAACCCCCATACAACTCAGGTAGCAGACCTCCAAGCTCACAACAGTGTAAAACATAATGGCTGCTATCTCATGAATGCCTGAACGGATTTCCATTCGGATTTTTTTGTTTGAAAGCTGTGAGCAATGTGGACACACGTGGTGCATTATCTAGGCATGGGTGTGCATGATCCGTGCACTATGAATTACATGGAAGTCTATGGAGACGAATGGCAGTTAAAGAGTACGAAGGTATTGTTAAATGGCAGCATATGAGTTAATATTAGTGATTAAATTATCTCCTGCCTTCTTCTCGTTCATCACTCTTCTCTTCCTCCTCCATTCCTCCTCATTTCTCTCATACAAGGACATTGAGCAGCAGAGAGGCAGTGAACCTGGACTACCTGCCTTACCTGCGGGGGGCGCTGTTGAACCCTCTCCAGAGCCTGGGGGCTGAGGGAGCCGGCCAGGCTGTGCAGCTGCTGGATGACTACCAGCTCATCAAGGAAGACGTGGACAACATCATGGAGATCAGCGTCTGGGGCGGCAAGCCTGACCCCTACTCTAAACTGGACCCCAAGGTCAGTGAATGGTGGGCTGGGGGGTTGTGGAATCACATTAGTCCCAAGTATCAGATTCAGAAATGTACAAAACTAGATTTCACAACTTTATAAATAAACTAACATTTGTTCTGTTGCACACGTATTTCTCATTTTAGATTATTGCAAAGATCGATCCACAAAAAGAAACCTATAAGCAAGGAATTTCATTTATTAATCTGGTTTTGATTAGTTGCGTTAAAAAGATAATTTAACATTAATTTCAAATGAAAATTATTACGGTCGTGTTTTGTGTGACTAATCAAATGTCGACAGGCCAACATTAGAATTCTTGGTCACTGTTCCTGTCCCCCTGTGTCATTTCCTCCAGGTGAAAGCAGCCTTCACTCGGGCGTACAACCGCGAGGTCCACCTGACGCCCTACTCCCTGCAGACGGTGAAGAAGGGCCGGCGTGGCGGGGGAGGGGCGGAGTCTGAGCTGGGAGGCGCAGAGGGAGAGCAGGAAGGCCAGGATGCAGAGGGAGAGGAGGAGGAGGACAACGCTTTGGACGCCATGATCAAAGTAAGAAGCCTTAAACGCAGGGGTCTTCAACGTTTTCAGGCCTTGGCCTGCTCTGAGAGGCAGGGACCCCCACTACATATTGTATAGGTTGGATTAATGTGTATTTTCATATATTTAACCACTTGAACTGTCAATACCTACTAGTTTGCTCTTTCCCTTTAGTCTACACCAAACCTCTGTGCCAAAGAAATACGCCTCTGAGCTTGTAGATCTGCTATTTTTTGGCTAATGTTCCACTAAGAATAGGGATGCTAGGGTTCAATTGATCAAACATGATCACAAAAAGATTTGGCAGACCCCCTGTAGTAACTCTGAGGACCCCTAGAGGTCCCGGACCCCCTGTTGAAGACCTCTGCTCAAACGGCACCCTGCTGTGATTATGATGAAAGCGTGTTCACACATTTATTTTTATCTTCGCATTTCTACTCTGTTTAATCTGCCTTGCTGTCTGTGTCGTCCCACAGCTGAAAAAGGCCAAGGCCACCAAGGAGCCCAAGAAGAAGGCGGAGCCCAAGAAGAAGGCAGTAGTTCCGGGGAAAGGCAAAGCCAAGGCCAAGGCTAAGAAGTGAGCCATGACCGGACCTTGAGTCCTGCTCTCCTCTAGGCCTGGAAACCCCCCTACAGACTGGCTTCTGTAACAAGTTGCGACAATGTCGAGAAATCATCCACGTCAGTCTCAGTTGGAGTTCTCTTCCACATTAACCACTCCATCCGAAGTGATATTCAACCTGAGTCGTATCATGTCAGCAAGAGGCATCTACTCTGTAGAGGTCATGTGTATGCCTCTGCAGGAGTGTGCTACTCTAGAATCATTATTGGTTTGAGATACAAATGTTACAGCTGTAAATATGTGACTGTAGTGTAAAAATACTGCTGCTTTTATACTACTACAACTACTACTGTTGCTGCAATGGAGGTCTGTACAAGAATACTGTTTTCAATAGCGGACACCTTTGATGACCAATTAACCACACCACCACGTTTTCCTGTAAATGGCAATTTTGTATATAAAAAGAAAATCACAGTAATCAATAGAGAAATGTCTACTGTCCTTTTTCTAGTCTTAGGGATGCCAAGAATATCATAACCTTCCCAGGAATGTATTATTCATGTGGGCTTAATATTGATGACATGAGGGATCTTCATATATGTGCATAAAAGGGATTCTGTAAGAGTGGTTCCCATGACATCACACAATCCCTTTTATGCCCATACATGGAGATCCCTGTCTGAACCAGCCACACCAATGTGATGTCACCTCTTTATGCCCATATATGGAGATCCCTGCTTTGAGTATCTGACATCACTGAGATGTCACAGTGTTGCCTATGGTCGCAACTCGCAACTAAAAGGCACTTAGTGGTTGCTCTCACTGAGATAATACTTAATTTCCTCAACATACTGTAGGCCTCTGCAGAGAACATAGCATAGTTGAATACTGTGGTAGGGCACCAGTTTGAACTCTGTTAAGGTTACATTAAGAGCACTGTCAGAGCTGCGATGGAGACGACTACGTAGGCAATGAGAAATGGCGTTTGGGGAAGATGGGGTGCTCATTATCCAGACTGCAGCTGTATGTTATAGATGGCCTCATATTCTACCATGATGAGCAGTCAACGTGATGCAGATTACAATGTGGTCAGAATGTTGCTGTGGAATATGGATATGGAATCCAATTATTCAAACAAATGAAAGTAATTATTAACATAAAAAAAATTAATACATTTGACAGTTATGTTTTATTTATTTATGACCGACAGTTGGGTGCTGCTGAGAGAAATGAAGCTGTGTGTAAAGAGGAAGGAATTACATGCAGCACAGGTCTCCAGAGATCAAACGGGGGACATTACAGTTACTGGTCGACATACCTTGTGGTCAGCTACCGATGCTCCCCATAAAATGTATACTTGGATAAATTAAATTCTAACTTAGATTTGTTTGCCAGAAAAGATTCTATATGTATGTTGATGGAATATTTTACTTCACCAAAGAGTGGTGCTGAATGTTTATTCCAACTGCTGAAATTTGCTGGCCTAAGAACTCCGTAATATAAGGTATTGATCCTTAGCAAATTGGTGGAGTCTGGAAGCACAAGCAATATTTCAGTATGTGAGGAAGGGGAAATAAGAAATGTCTGATAGGGCCTACTATTGATTTTTCTGATTAAAGTTTGTCGCTTGATTGCAAACACAGAGTGAATATCATGGCTTTTCCAGTTCAGTCTATCATCTGCTGTGACACAGCAGTGCATTCTAACTAAGTGCTTATATGATGGATGCTGGATTTAGATCAGGCCTACACAGTACAGATGACTGCCTGAAACTTCATTTGTTTCACTTCATGAACATACAGTATACTGTGTGTGTTTTATTGGGCGTGGCTAGCGATTCAGGGGCTGGAGCCAAGCTACAGTACAGATTCATTTAGTTACATTGTAAACTCTTTCAGTTACAGTTACAAATGGATGAAACAGGATTTTATGGTATATGGTGCATTAGATGACACAGATGCAAAACATGCTGTTTAAAGACTGATGTGCCAGGTTATGTGAAGTTCATCTTTCAGTTGTTTGTTTTTATTTGTGGCAAACATGATCAACCATGGCCCTGGAAAAACAGGCCATGTGCCATTCCATAAAGTAGTATGTCAAGCACGTAATCTTCCAGCTATTATTCAAACCCATGAGGCTTCATTCTGATCTAATATGTTACGGTCCATAACAGTGATTCACACTCTAGCTTATGAATCGATATATGAACTGGAAAAAAACTAGAACATGTGTATCTACCTATATAGCATTAGTAAAATGTGGGACTGTTTTGAAGACATAGAATTAGCAAAAGAAAGTAAAGTGACTTTCAGTCTGGACAGTGCAGAGAAAGAATCAGTTATACAACGTCTTATGGTGGTGTCGTGCACTGGAAATAACAGCTCTACAAGCTCAGCTATTTTCAGCACACAACACCATCATACGACTATGGCTAAGTATAAATCAGGCTTATCGTCGTCCCTGCAGTTCACATGTGCGGGTCGATAATGTCATCAAGCACTGTCCATCTCTCTCTCGTCTGTCCCATCAGACAGAACAGACCTGAGTGCTACACTTATTTAGAAAGCCAAGACGAGGTCAGGAACATCATTTGTTATGAATACTGGTGGACATTCGTCGGAGCCGGTCATGATTTAGAGTTCCCTCTGTGGTGAATAAAGGAGGGAATCATTTGGCAACTGGCCATGGCCCAGGGTCACAGCAGCATCTGCAAATGGTGAGCGACGTTCACTCATGTCAGTGCTGCCCAGCGCTGTGTGGACAGCTCAGAATGCACCGTAGAGCAGTGGTTCTCAACCTTTTCAGGCTGTGACCCCCAAAATAATCATATTTTAACTGACGAGCACTAAGTTGAGGCATTACATTTTGTATAACATTCTTTTGTGAAAATAGCTTATATATTTTCACATTTTCTGCCACTAATATTTCACAATTTGTGTTTAATTTGTCATTTTAGAGGTATTAAAAAGTCCTTAAATTGTCCCTTTAGAAATTTGTCCCCTGGGGGTCCCGACCCACAGGTTGAGAACCACTGCCGTAGAGTGTTGACCGATACACAAACAGTACTGCACACTAACCCTAACTTTGAAACATACAACATACTTAATTTCTCTCTTTCTCTCTCTCACACACACACACACACACAGACACACAATGCAGTGGCGTGCATGTACTCTCACTTTCTCCTCTCTCTAACACACACACACACACACACACACACACAAAAACTAAGTAGGCCTATAATGAGGGTACATAATATTCAATCTGTTCAGGGAATTAATTCAGTCTCATTCTTCAGCTATAAATGCTGCATGACGATTCCTACTAAACCTTTACCCAGTGGAGACCATCTCTGCTGCTGCCCTCATTAGGGAGCTGTCAGAGATAAAAGTGGCACATAAACATCGGTGTATATATGTTTATAAATGGTGCGTGCAGAGTGCGGGTCATGCATTTATAATACCACTTATGAAAACCAGGCCTTGGAAGGACATTGTCTGCAATATCTTCTGTATTTTAATCCTTATTTTCTTTTTACACGATTATGTTACACAGGAAAAAAAAGTAGTGCTTCACATCTTGACTTTAATGTACTGTAGAAAAGACCAATAAGAGTATATTACAACAGCATGTACATGTACATAATATACATCACATTAGTTGTGTTGTAAAAAGGGGGTGAACACATTGTAGGTACAAAAACAGACAATGGTCGAGCAGCGTACGAAATAATAGCTACAACATTGCATCGTACTGGGTGAAGGATATACTGTACAATATGACAGAAGTCATAAACAATCGTAACAAAAATTGTGAACTCTGTACAAGCTGTCACGATGTGACACGTTGTGAGCTTGCTTTGTACATCTGCTATTTTTGCCATCTTTGAAAATCTTCAACATCTTTCGACAATAATGACACGCCCAAAATAGGGACACCGGGTTTAAAGTTCTTTTGTTACAATGCGTTGTCATCTCAGTTTACGATACAAAAAGGTAAACGGAATACTGTACGGACACATAGGCTAGGATATATTTCATGAGTACTGTATCATATATACAGCATAATACAATATAAGACAACATACAGGATCCATGGGTATCCATCTATACACAATGTCCACACTGGATATACTGTTTGTGGGGTTTTGGAATGTCTGTCTGTTGCATGTGTTCTGCTATAACTCTGAGCCCAATGTATTAATTTGGTGAACAGGTGTAGCCCACACAGTGGAGATGACACACTTCCCTTGCTGCGATCTAACTACCATAGACAAATAAACAAACAGGAGGCTTTGAAAGGGAGAAAACAAGTGTGATACAGCAGGGCATTGGACTGGAAAAAAAACACCATCTCTGCTCAGCCGCGCATGCTTGTCTGTCTTCACTTTGGTGGGAGGCTATGTACTGTATCGCATGTGTGTGTGAGTGTGTGTGTGTGTGTGTGTGTGTGTGTGTGTGTGTGTGTGTGTGTGTGAGAGAGAGAGAGAGAGAGAGGGAGAGAGAGAGAGAGAGAGAGATAGAAAGAGAGGATCCCAGGGGCTGTACAGTAGCTCTATATCTGTCAGTACAGACGCCTGCCTTACCTCTCACTGTCAGAAGTTTGCTTGGTGCACATCAGACACATGCACCCCCCACCACAACACACACACACACACACACACACACACACACACACACACACACACACACACACACACACACACACACACACACACACACACACACACACACACACACACACGCACGCACAACTAAAACTAGAGAGAGAAACAACCAGCAAACAAGGAAAACATAAGCAGTAAAAGAGGCAACATAACACCTGCTTAAATGACAATTTTGTGGTTTGTTAGCATGTGTATCAGCTTGCCCCTACTGATAACAATTGTAGCCATTTAGCAGACGCCCTTATCCAGTGCAACTTACAAGTACAAGATGGCTGATAATTTAACTCAGACTATATCAATGTAAAAAAAAATGGATCCGTAGTAACGCTAAGGATGTTAATTGGCTTCCCATAGTAAAATCTTTAGTGTTGATTTAATGTAACTCTGTGTGGGCCCATTTTTACATGTACCTTCTCCCCAACTTTGATGCTTTGTCTGTGATTACCCATCAACCTCTCATAATACATGAAGGCCTTTGATCTCAACATCAAACAGAACATCACAACAGACCCAGTTTTGGAAAATGCTAATAAAGTCACTTTCTTACCATACAGCAAGCTTTCTATTTTGTGCTGCAATCTGTGCGTGTGTGTGTGTGTGTGTGTGTGTGTGTGTGTGTGTGTGTGTGTGTGTGTGTGTGTGCGTGCGTGCGTGCGTGCGTGCGTGCGTGCGTGCGTGCGTGCGTGCGTGCGTGCATACGTGCGTGCGTGGCAATAAGATGGAACATGGTGTTAAGGAGAAAGCAGAGGTAGTGGGAAGATTCTAATTTGAGATTTTCTTTTTTTTTACCCATCTCACGATCCCTGAACACATACACACACAGACACACAAACATGCATGGACACACACACACACACACACACACACACACACACACACACACACACACACACACTCATGAATGCACACACACACACACACACACACACACACACACACACACACACACACACACACACACACACACACACACACAGTCATGAATGCACGCACACATTAAATAAATATCCACAGCATAGCGAGAGAGGGAAGCTGACAGAGAGAAAAATCCATCCATGTAAAAACAAGTAGTGTTGTATTCGAAATGTATGCAAAACCATTAAAATGGGCATAAAGGTACATTTAAAAACCTGAGTGTTGAAAAAAGTGAGGGGGAAGGAAAAGCGGTTTGGTGCCAGTTAAAAAATAAGTGCACAGTTTGCATATTAGTACAGTACACATGATTTGTATCTAGGTGTCAAAAGATGAAATATGGCAGAGAGAGAAAGAGAGAGAGAGACTGAGTGAGCGGGGAGTAATAAAGAGAGGAACTTCAGATATGGACCATAAAATAACTCTGAATACAGTATGTTTAAATAGCAAGAGACAGAGAGAAGGAAGGGAGAATAAATAGAATAACTTAGATGGAATAACACTGAATATGTTAAATCAGGTAGTAGAGGCTTGTTGTGATAATATGTCTAAACACTGTTGTCTCTCATTTCTCTCTTTCATTCTTTGTGTGTGTGCAAGCGTGTGTCTTTGTGGAAGTCATGTTTCCATCCAAAAGTCCAAGTGAATTTTCAGATCAGCAATAATATAGTCTAATAATTCCTTTAGACTATAAAGTTCATTGGAATACAAATTAGGCCTACTATTGGCCTACATTGGTCACATTTCTTGATTCATCGACAAACCTTTTACCACCTCAATTGATTGTGTCAAAGCATATTTTTTTTTATGATACTGAAAGGTTTGATATTATAATTTTCTATGTAGCATTTGTAATGTCATGATAGAAATTTGCACTGAAACACTTGGAAGGAGACATGGCTCGCGGTGGGCGGGCCTGGGCACCTGGTGGAATTCCTCGATATTTCTTACATCCAGCAAGTTGATCACAAACCCACAACCGTAACATTTCATATTGTGATGAACTTCTTTTTCTTTTAGGACAGTCCATTTAGCCTCTGAGGCTTTGTCAAAAAAAAAGAAAACAAATCAGTTCATTTTGATGACTGGGACGTGGTTCACTGTGGCCTCCTGCTGTCGCCGACACGCTGTCACCCACGGTGACCATGCCAGCTGGACAGAGGGACTGGAGGGCGGTGATGAGTTGTGGGCGTTCCGTGTCATGGGTTGTCTTGTTGGGGTCACAATTTAATGGCCACCACACATGCCCCGGCCCGACCCAGACACAGAGGCGCCACCTGCAACATACAGAACATTCACAGCTTTACACTAGCCCAGGGGTCTTCAACAGAGAGGGGGTCTGGGACCCCAAGGGGGTCCTCAGAGTTACTACAGGGGGTCCTCCAAATCTTCGTTTTATATTGACGATTTGAACCCTAGAGTCCATGTTCTGAGAACTCTAGCCAAAAATAGCCGACCTACAAGCTCACAACGCCTCGCGCTGCGAGGCGTTGTGAGCCTGTAGATCAGCTATTTTCGGCAAAGAGGTTGGTGTAGAGGGGAAAAGAGCACACTAAGTACAGAGTGAAAGGTCAAGTTTATTAAGTATTGATGGTTCAAGTGGTTAAATATCTGAAAACACAAAATGACATGAATCCAAAATACACTGATGATCGTGCTGTCAAACGATTAAACTATATGGAATCTATGATAAGGTTGTGGGGGTCCCTGCTTCATCTCTCTCTCAGCTAAGGGGTCCTTGGCCTGACCCCTGCTCTAGGCCATTAAAGCGCCTTTCAGACGGGAGGCGGTTGACGTGCACGTGCTCGCAGGCGGCAAGAGCTGGATTGTAGTCATCTTTGTAAATATCGCCTCATCTTTGTAAATATCGCCTCATCTTTGTAAATATCGCCTCATCTTTGTAAATATCGCCTGGCGTTTACTCGTGGAGCGGTTGTGTTTTTGTCTCCACCGCCGCGCGATCCCCGCCGAGAACCAACAACTGATTCCTATTTCTCTTACTTTATCCAACCTTTCATATTAAACTTATGTTAACTGACTTGTGATCTTGGCTCACCACCAGGTCACCAGTTCATTTAGTGCACTGCTTCTCAAGTAGTGGCCTGTGGACAACTAATGGTCCATGGCATGATTACAGCTGGTCCAACTTCACTGAATGATGACAGATGAATGAGTTGCAGATGAATAAATTAACACTGAGGATATTACTGTGTACTGTGTAGATGCACATTAGTTTTGTGACCTTCACAATTAAAGTAGGTGACGCTGTGATAACAAGAAAAAATCTGCTACGTGGGTTGCATCCTGATGGCTAACCTATCCAGTGAAAAAGTGACTGCCAAGTTAATCAATAATGTCAACCAACGAATTCATTTCTTGCTTTAGACTGTGCTGTAGTTCTCAAGGTGGAGTCTGGGGACCCCCAAGGGTCCACAAAGGGGTTCTAGGGGTTCCCCAGCGAACATACTGTTAGTTAATCTTCATTATTACATCAGAGAACATACAAGAATAGCCATTATGACTTTCACTTGCTATCTCGACTGTATACTGTAGTACAGCGACAGTAAAGAAATTCTGGCCCAAATTACAAACCATGGTATTATTCTTTGCTACAGAATGCCTGTATCCGATATTATTGGACCAAATCTAATCTACGACTAACAATACATTTTTTATTAGATTGTGGTACCCAGATATAGAAATCTCATCAATGGCAATGAGGGCCCTTTGGCCTAATGCATATCTAATTGGGGTCCCTTGAAATGAAACAAGATGAGATGAGATGCATTAAAGGGAGCGGTATGTCTTCCACACTTTATTTTATGTTTCCTCAATATCAATATTTGATTGTTCCCCCCTGCCAGTCATCTAATCTAAAAGAGAATCTCCACACCGGTGGTTATTGTAATAGTCTTGGGAGACGGCTGACAGATCGGCGCTGAGGCGCGCAGGAGGAGCCGGCGTAGCGAGCACAGAATCAGCATAATCACAAAATGGTGCCAGGGTAAACTGTGCTGTGTGCTGCTCGGGGCTCTCGCAGGGGAACAGAGAAGACGGTTAACTTTGCCTCGGGAGTCTTCCCCCAGACGTTCACACTTGATCTTCCTATGCTTCTGGGGGCCACTCCCTTCTGGGCCCCCCCCCCCCCCCCCCCAATATTTAGACTCCCTCCCTCCGTAGCGTTGCTGTCGGGTAGAAACCTTGTATGTCCAAAACCTTTCAGGAAATGGAAAAAAATTAACCTGTGTTCTAATTGACTCAATGTGGTTATGATGTAGCTCTTCGTCGTTGTCGGATGAAAACCTAGTATGTCCAAAACTGTTCGTTTTGCATTTATCATTTTAAAAATGATTTAAACTAGTGAAAACAGCCGATCTACAAGCACACTTGTAGCTTGTAGATCTGCTGTTTTTGTTACTTTTGTGCGACGGCCTTGTATGATGAAGCAGGGCTTTGCTTTGAGAAAGAACGTACACATTTGAAACTTGGGAGATACGAGGTTTCCACCCGACAACGACGTCTTGTTAATACTTTTCAATGGTTCAATAGACAGAATTAACCACTTTCCTACATTTTTGGAAAAGCTAAAGAAGCCGATCTACAAGCTCACAACATTGCAAGCTTGTACTGTAGATCTGCTATTTTCGCATTCATTTACGAGAGTATTTCAAACAGTTGAACTACGGAGATACAAGGTTTCCTCCCGAACAGCAGCTGTATTCCAGCGGGCCGGGCGTGTGGCATATTCTTTGTAGTATGACAGATGGCTCTATGAAGCCTCCTCAGAGAGCGGGCGGGACGGGACATAAAGGAGGACTGTGATAGAGGAGGCTGAAATCCTGCTGAGCAGAGCCCAACCCCAGCCCTCACAGCCTGCCTGCCTCCTCTGTTGTAGTGCTGTGTACCGGCGGAGCAAGGACATAAGCATGGAACAAAACACACATTTACATAACAGTGAAAACAATATACCAGCATTATGTAGCACAATATACCAGCATTATGTAACACCTGGAAGCTCATGCTTCCAGGTGTGTGTACAGTGTGTGTGTGTGTGTCTAAAATGACATATTATTGCAGGGGTCTTCAACGTTTTCAGGCCAAGGACCCCTTAGTCGAGAAAGAGATGAAGCAGGGACTCCCACAACCTTTTCATAGATTCCATAGTTTCATAGTTTGACAGCACAATCATCAGTGTATTTTGGATTCATGTCATTTTTTTCCCCACAGATATTTAACTACTTAAACCGTCAATACTTAATAAACTTGACCTTTCACTCTGTTCTTTGCCAATCTACAAGCTCACAACGCCTCGCAGCGCGATGCGTTGTGAGCTTGTAGATCTGAAGTGATTAATATAAAAAAGGAGAAAAAAAGCTTCTATCACACAAAGATTTGGAGGACCCCCTGTAGTAACTCTGAGGACCCCCTAGGGGTCGAAAAGCTTTGTATTATTAGATTAGATACTGTGTGCATGTAATCATGTGCATGCATACCTGCGTCCACTCATTTGTCTGCGGGTCGTAAGCTTCTACATTGTTGAGGTACGCCTGTCCGTCATAACCGCCCACGGCGTAGAGACGGTCGCCAAGCAGGCAAACGCCGACCGCGTCCCTGCTGATGCTCATGGGAGCGACCACCGTCCAAGTGTCTGTCTGAGGGTCATACCTGCACACACACCACACACACACACACACACACACACACACACACACACACACACACACACACACACACACACACACACACACACACACACACACACACACACACAATATAATTCAACCCAGCAAAAGCAGAAACCCATTATTCTCCGATTAACATCAACCTGACACTTATGCGCACAGGCGAACCACAACCGAGACTTATTCTATCCACTGTGGAAGATCTACAATCTACAATGAATTGTTATTGTGAGCAATAACGGATCCTCCACATCTGCTCAGTGGGCACAGTGACAAATCACACCAGATGCACACCCACACTCACACAGTGGTGTAAATTAACTATATGTACTTTTACTAGAATTATTGAATGCTTTAACCAGTGAAAAATAGCAGATATACAAGCTCACAGCGCGGCACCCGTGCTGCGAGCTTGTAGATCTGCTATTTTTGAAAAAGTCGTGAAAATGTGTGCAAATCTTTGAATGTATGTATTTTCAAAGCGAACGTTCGTAACTCAAATTTTGCTTCTGGGGGGTTCCTGGAACTAAATATTTTGAGATGGGGGTCCGTGGCAAAATACATATCATTTTGGGGGTCCTTCACATGAAAAAGTTTGAGAACCACTGACATAGTAGTCTCTCAAGAACAGACTAACTGAGCTCCAGTTAAGTGAAAAGGACCTTTTCTTTGACGATGGCTGGCCAGATTGCTGACATAGAAACATAGGTTTTTCAAAAAACCTTAGAAGGATTCAAAAGACACTTATAGAATCGGGTCAAAATTCAAATTTTCACGATTTTTCAAAAATAGCAGATCTACAAGCTCGCAGCGTGGCACTCGGTGCCGCGCTGTGAGCTTGTATATCTGCTATTTTTCAATATTTAAAGCATAAAATAATGATACACAATAGTGTGTACCCGTTCTAAATGGGTTAACTATGTACTTTTACTTAAGTACTGTACTTAAGTACATACTTCAGTATTTCCACCTTTTACTTTTACTCCACTACATTTATTTGAAAACTTTAGTTACTAGTTACTTTGAAGATATAAATTATAACATTATGAAGCATACATGAACCTTTAGTCCTATTTTATACCTTGGCTATTCATGGCGACGTGTTGTGAGCTTGTAGGTTGTCTGTTTTCAAACATTTCGTACTTTTCCTTTTGGTACTTTAAACACTTTCATAAGTAAGCCTCGCTGAGCCACAATGCCCATAGGATAGGGCCGTATGTCCTGTTTCTGTAGTGTGAGGCAGCTTGATGTACAAGTTACACCCGCTGGATATGACGCTAGTATGTCGCAAGGACTTACCCCCCACTCCAACTCTTGATGCTGAGTGCCAAGCAGGGAGGCAGTGGGTCCCATTTATCAGAGTCTTTGGTAAGACCCGGCCGGGAATCGAACCCGGACCACCCAGTCTCAGGGTGGACACTCTAACCACAAGGCCACTTTCATACTTTTACTCAAGTACATTTTGAATTCCAGACTTGTAACAGAGTATTTCTACACTAGTAAGACGCCTCAGGGCGACATGCGCCAATTCTTGGCCAATCTGGCCAGTGATGTATATCGGACCAGTTACCCATATATGGAGACCCCTGGTACCCATATATATGGAGATCCATGTACTGTATATGGAGATATGCTGTGTGAGCCCAAACATGCTTACTCAGTTATTTGTCAAAGTCCTATGATGTCTATGATCTTTATGCCCATACATGGAGATCCCTGTCTGCAGAAACAGCCACACAGATATGGGCTGACTGTCTTGGCCATCTGTCTTGGCCGCGACCGCGGTTTTCCCGGTGACCCTGAGTGCAACGGTGGGGGCCGATGGGCAAGGACTCAGGAGGGTCACGAGCTTATGAGAAACAACTAAAATAAGACCTTAAAATCTGGCGAAAACAGTTGCGTGCATTAGCGCAAGATGACGATAAAGGAAATCATTAAATGGAAAACATTAAATTAACTTCTGAAAAGCCTACTAGGCCTTAAAACCTGGAGAAAACAGCTGCGTGCGTTAGCGCAAGATTAGATGAGGATAAAGGAAATCATTAAATGGAAAACATTAAATTAACTTCTGAAAAGCCTACTAGGCTCTAAAACCTGACGAAGACAGTTGCGTGCATTAGCGCAAGATTAGATGAGGATAAAGGAAATCATTAAATGGAAAACATAAAATTAACTTCTGGAAAAGGCTTCTAAGCCTACACTAGCCTACTAGTAAAACTAGTGGAACCGCGATCTTGCCATGTGTGAATAATTGTGGTTGTAAACAATAACACAGACAATATAAATCCTTAGTCTAGTAGTGGGAAGAAGAGGTTATCATCATGGCCCCAAATAACTTAAATATCTTGCAATAGGCGACGAGTCTCTTACGGAATCGGCAAGAGTACCTCTCAATACATAAAGCTATATAACCTCTCCATCATCGGCAATAGTCAGTGTTGTGTTCCCCACACTCCCGTGCCCCCACCGTTGCGCTCAGGTTCACTGGGAAAACCGCAGTCGCGTCTTGGCCATATGTGGATTCTGTTAGCTGTGAACGTTCACATAGTAATCTGAATGATCTAAATTAGTATTTCCATCACTGCACTCACTCCCTCACCTCTCCACACAGTCACTGAGACGTGATGCCAGGGATAACTCACCTCTCCACACAGTCACTGAGACGTGATGCCAGGGATGAGGCCGGGGCATCGTGACCTCCGATGGCGTACAGGAAGCCGTTCCACGTGGCCACGCCCACGCCACCGCGCCGCTTGGCCATTGGTGCACAGCCACTCCACCTGGGACCAAAGGTTAAAAGTTAAGTTGCCAACGACTTAAGGGCTGTTATTCGAGGGCATTGCAAGAGGGCCCCAAAATAATTGGAAAAACACCAAGATTTTAATGATGATAATATAACAAAAATGTAAAAATGTAAAATGTAAAACTTAAACATTTTAAAAATGAGTTTTCTTTGTGATCCCAATTAATAGGAACTTGAAGTATAAAACATTAGTTCCATTGATAGAAGTAATTAAAATAAGATCTGCTCTGAAAAAGCACGTGGCCCACCTATCTGACCACTTAGCACAGCAGCCCTAAGATTTTCAAGTGGGTCCTGATCCAGAAAAGGTTCAGAACCACGACTGAGAAGACGCAAATATGGCAAAAGCTCAGCTGAAAATATGTCTTTCTTTCTTCTGGTTGCCTTTTGCAGCTCCCCATCAAAAACCCACGATAATGTATTCAGTGCACACAGGTGATTACATGCAGTCTGCTTAAGGCCCTCCAAGGTTTAACTGTCTGCTTTGATACGGCTGAAGATCACATTAGTAAGTCAGGATGTCCTCCATTAGGACCAACAGAGAGGAGACTCCACATTAAACCACTTTAATGCTAGCAGCTATTCTGGGTAATGTTTTCAAATTCTGCCCGAACCTACCCTACCAGACCCGACGTTTTCGGGTCTGATGTATGCTAATTAGCAGATCTACAAGCTCACATCATGGCACACCGTGCCACGCCGTGAGCTTGTAGATTGTCTATTTTCAACAAAGAGATTTTGTGTAGAGAGAGCAGTGGTTCTCAAATTAACATCTTGTCCTGTGTTTCTTAAACTGAACTGAGGAATGTTTGCAGCTACTGGCACCAAATATTTTCAGATGGGGGCCCGCTTTCCAATACATACATACATACATATTTAATTTAGGGGTCCATGGGGTCCATGTACCGAGCCAACTCAGGTCAAGTTTACATATACAGAGGTTTTAAGTGTTCATTGTAGTGTAATGAAGTGCTGTGTCTCTGACCTGTTAGTGTGGGGGTCAAAACACTCCACAGAGCGCAGGCAGGCTGAGCCGTCACGACCTCCTACTGCGTACAGCCTGGAGACACACACACACGCACACGCACACGCACACACACACACACACACACACACACACACACACACACACACACACACACAGTGTGTTGTTGCATGTGTACCACAGCAACACATTCAAAACCAACACACACATATGCACCACTGGTGGCCTTACATACTGTATGTTTCGCTTGAAAAGTGCCCCTGGCTGACATGCGAGAATGATTGACTGGACCACATGTTTATGTATGTATAGTATACTCAGTATATTGCATATACTGTATTATGGCATGCTGAGGTTACTTTATTCAAAGATGACACACTGGACACCGGCTCAGCATTAGCACAGTCTAGTAGTTGCTGAGAATAGTAAGTTCTCCTCATTCCAAGCTAATACTCTTTGTTTCAGTTTATTCTTCTTTTATTAATTAATAACTAAGGGATTGTGTGGATTGTTTCTGTGTTGTGCTGTCCATGGTGCTGAAAGTGCACATAATGGTTTTAAAGTTAGGCTGAAATGGAAAATGTGGTTTTAACCCTTTTGGATCACATACTCGGTGATGTCTATATCTAGCTGAGATGTACTCGCTCAACGTTACGTTACATGCTATCCTGTTTCATTCGGAAATACGTCACAATACAGAGGCTAGATACTACAGAATGCTGCAGCACACCTGGTCTTCAAACTCCAAGTCTCCCCCTTTTGCCTCCCCTTCGCTGGCTTCCAGTTGCTGCCCACACCCAGTACAAAACACAGGTGAAGGCAATCAAGGGCATTGCACCCCCATCACTTCAAGACATGACACAACTACACACCCCTTTCCAGTTCATTTTAGATCAGTTAAACACAAAAAGTATGTTCTTCCCTTCCCTAAAACACCCTGGCCACAGCTACCGTACACACAGCCTAGACTCTTCTGCCTACTGTCTCCCAAATTATGTTATAAAATCCCCTTGCAGTCAGAACTGCAGACTCACTCCCCATCTCCCCGCTGCAGTCTAAAAGAAATCACCTTGTCAGACTCCATCTCACTCCCTAGATCTTTGTCATCTTTTTTGGTAGATGCTATACCATATGGATGCAAACCAACACGAATCCTCAGTTTTGTCCCATCTTTTCTCTTTCTTGGGAGGGCCCTTGAAACAGGATCCCAGATGCTTAAGGCCACCACTGATGCAACAATCCCACACAGCAACATCCCATTTCAATTTAGTGACAGCGGAACAGACTGGATAAGCGTGTGTGTTGGGGGATGAAGTGAGGAGGGTAAAATCAATCAGCCAGTTCTCTTGGGACATCACAGCCCTAACCAGTGTGCATGTGCATGTGACTATGTGACTGTGCATGCACACACACACACCCAAGTACATTGATATTTGTGTCTGGAGGGAAAAGGAAAAAGCCTAACTGAACCAGTCATCCAAGTAATAAGCTCCATCAGGCAAAACGTCCAGATACAGTAAACACACACACGCACACACACACGCGCGCACACACACGCACGCACGCACACACACTGTTTGGCATGCTTAGCTCTAGGCTATTGCTACTGTATTAATTAACATCTATAAAGCCGTTCTCTGTTGCCTCTCTCCGGGCGCTGAATAATATAATATAGAATAACACCACATTTACTGCGATGCTAATAACTTCTGCTGTGAAAGGAGGTTATGATTCATGCTTGACTCTCACCAGAACCTCCTATCATTCTGCTTCAGTGTACGGTTGCACTAATCTGCGCGCGCGTGTGCGTGTGTGTGTGTGTGTGTGTGTGTGTGTGTGTGTGGGGGTGGCTGGGTGGGTGTGTGTGAGAGAGAGAAAGAGAGCGTTTCCTTGCACACTTACTTCCCATTGAGTACAGCGACTCCCACAGTGCTCCTGGGTGTGGACATACTGGCGATGAAGCTCCACTGGCGAGCCTGGGGGTCCCATCTAGGAGGTTAAAACATCTGTCACTGTTACATACACTGTGTAAAGTGTACACAGGAATGCGTCCATTTGGTTGTATCTGTAAACTCTCACAATTACAACTGGATAAATTAACACCGATGTTTACTGTGTAGAGCAGAAGCTGACTGACTTATTCCAACTAAGGATATCAGGTCAATGCCTCCTAGGGATGGGACGCTAAGCGATATTATCGTTTATCGTGATAAAAAACACTCAAGATGATCGTATAGTGGAGATTACATTTATCGTGAAATCGTCCTCCGTCATGCACTGGGATCAATTCACCCTTTATTTGCCAAAGCTGCATATCCGGTACCATTTAAACCCTATATTGGTAAAATGTACTTATAATATTATGTACTTGATACAGTCTTTTTTTCACTCTCTACAAAATCTCTTTGCCAAAAAATAGCCGATCAACAAGCTCACAATGCGTCGCGTTGTGAGCTTGTAGATCTGACATTTTTTGGCAAACGTTCCACTCCACGATAATGGATGTTGGGGATATTTGTGATTATCGCGATAATATCGTAAATCGTGATATGAAATGTTCATATCGTCCCATCCCCAATGCCTCCTCTGCAGTCTGACAAAACAATAATCACGGTTTTGAAACAGGATTTGAGTAAAGTATAAGCATGAGCCCCCTACCTCTCTACTGTGCTGAGGTAGCTCCATCCATCATGTCCTCCCACCGCATACATGGGTCCCTCTAGGACTGTAACACCTACACCATCAACATGTACACACGTCACATAATGGCATCTTGCCAGAGAACCTTATCTGATTGAATGAAGCACACACACACACACAGATGGCTGGAGACCAGTTTTGTGTCTTTATGGTACGTACGTACCGGTACGTACGCGCCCACACACACACAGACACACACACACACACACACACACACACACACACACACACACACACACACACACACACACACACACACACACACACACACACACACACACACACACACACACAGCTCATTAAGCATGTTTAAGACTGCACGGTTGGACAGCAGTGTGATGACACCTCGGTAGTAAAGGGTTTATCTAGCAGAACATCTGTAGCTCCAGATGTGTGTTTGACCTCCCTTCTGGACACACAGCCTCATCTAATCTTGTCATAATATCTCAGTTCCAAACAAATGTGAATTTTATATGGTGTGTGTGTGTGTGTGTGTGTGTGTGTGTGTGTGTGTGTGTGTGTGTGTGTGTGTGTGTGTGTGTGTGTGTGTGTGTGTGTGTGTGTGTGTGTGTGTGTGCGTGCGTGCGCGCATGTGTGCACATGAGCATGTGCTCATGTCTCATCTGTGAAAAAGGAAGATGCGAAGGAAGGCGTTTCTTCAACATTCAAATACTGTAAACAAAGCAAGCAAGACCACTGTGTCAAATGTAACAGATTTTCTGTTTATATTCACTTTAATAGCCGAGGCTCACAACGCCTCGGCTATTTTCACAATGTCTGCCTCTAATATTTGACAATTTGGCCAAAGTTTAATTTGTTATTTTAGAGGTATTAAAAAGTCCTTAAATTGTCACTTTAGAAATGGGCAGATACGCTCACTTAAACGCTGTGTTGGTTTGTTTACTGTTGAGTGAGAAAACAATGTTGCACATTAATCATCTGGGGATCCCCAAAATAATTTAGGGACCCCCCTGGGGGTCTCGACCACAGGTTTGAGAACCACTGATCTAGAGGGCTTTGGCCTTTAACCCATTTAGAACGGGTACACATTTTGTGTATCATTATTCTATGCTTTAACTATTGAAAAATAGCAGATATACAAGCTCACAGCGCGGCACCGAGTGCCACGCTGCGAGCTTGTAGATCTGCTATTTTTGAAAAATTGTAAAAATTTGAATTTTGACCCGATTCTATGAGTGTCTTTTGAATCCTTCTAAGATATTTTGAAAAACCTATGTTTCTATGTCAGCAATCTGGCCAGCCATCGTCAAAGAAAAGGTCCTTTTCACTTAACTGGAGCTCAGTTAGTCTGTTCTTGAGAGACTACTATGTCAGTGGTGCTCAAACCTTTTCATGTGAAGGACCCCCAAAATGATATGTATTTGGCCACGGACCCCCATCTCAAAATATCTAGTTCCAGGGACCACCCAGAAGCAAAATTTGAGTTACAAACGTTCGCTTTGAAAATACATCAGGTATATTCAAAGATTTGCACACATTTTCAAGACTTTTTCAAAAATAGCAGATCTACAAGCTCGCAGCGCGGCACTCGGTGCCGCGCTGTGAGCTTGTATATCTGCTATTTTTCACTGGTTAAAGCATTCAATAATTCTAGGCCTAAATGGGTTGATAAAACAACAGGTCTCACCCAGTCCGTGCCTGTGTGTGGACATGGGGGGCATGACGCTCCAGGTCTTGCTGTGTGGGTTGTAACACTCCACCGTGTTGAGGGTCTTCAGGCCGTCCCGCCCGCCCACCACGTAGAGGTGGTCGTCCAGGACGGCCACGCCGAACTGCAGCCTCCGGCCACTCATGGTGGCCACCTGCTTCCACACGTCCTGACGGAGGCAGTACTGCTCAATGCTGGTGGCACCTGGGTTTAGGGATGAGACGATATGAACATTTCATATCACGATTATTGGGGGCGGAACATTTGCCAAAAAATAGCAGATCTACAAGCTTGTAGATCGTCTATTTGTTGGCAAAGACATTTGATAGAGAGTGAAAAAAAGACTGAATTAAGTACGGATATTATAAGTACCTTTTACCAATTATTGAGGGTTTAAGTAGTACCGTATATGCAGCTCGGCAAATACAATAATTGAATTGATCCCAGTGCATGACGGAGGACGATATCACGATAAATTAAATCTTCAAGATACGATTATCGTGAGTGTTTTTTATCACGATAAACGATAATATCGCTTGTCGTCCCATCCCTAGAAAAGAGTAGAAGAGTATAGCTTGAGTTGTACTTAGTTTCATGCAAGCGCTGCACACCGAAAATAGCAAATCTACAAGTACACAATGCCTCGGTGTGTGACACAATACATGTAAACTAGATAGTAAACTAGAAAAGTGGGCTACTCTGAGCACAGATCTCCGCCGGGCTGGGTTGCATACCCAGGGCTGTGCCAGTCATGGCGGTGCAGCCGTTAGAACAGGAGAAAGTTGTGGGGGGAAATAGTGGGCCCTATATAGTTATTTTGAGACGTGAGGCAGCCTGTTATAGTGCCACCACGAGGCTGAAATGAAAATGTTCCGGTCCAGCGGTGTCTGAGATTAGATGAACTGCTTACAGACAGACTGACCCACGGGAGTGAAAACATAATCCCATTGGACAGTGAACACATCGGAATGTAGTGTGGCATGTTGTCATCAGTCATAGTGTCCGTGCGTGCATGCATGCATTGCGTGCGTCTGCGTGTGTCATGTATAAGCCACTGTGCTATAGCGGTACCTTTAGTAGCGTCTATGCCCCCTACAGCGAACAGGGCCCCTACGGTGGCCTTGCGGGGTCTTGTGCGGGGGCTTTGGAGGAGGGGTCGACGCTGAGGCAGCAGGTGGTACTTCATTCCCTCCATGAGCAGTCGCTGGCACTCAACACTGTCCCGGAGCAACGGGTTGGACTCCAGGTCTGCCAGGAACTACACATAGATGCACACAGGCACGGACGCACACACGCACGCACGCACGCACGCACGCACGCACGCACGCACGCACGCACGCACGCACGCACGCACGCACGCACGCACGCACGCACGCACGCACGCACGCACGCACGCACGCACGCACGCACGCACGCACGCACGCACGCACGCACACACACACACACACACACACACACACACACACACACACACACACACACACACACACACACACACACACACACATTAAGTTTTAGCTTGCATCACCTCAATCCATCTGCCTGTCCCTTCTTAAATATATATCCGCACATCGATTGTAAGGCAGGTTTGTTCCTTGAAGGCAATAAACCCATGATTTACATTTAGATGGGTATGTATACTGTAGGTGTGTATGTACATTCAGAGAGGTATGCAGTGCATACTGTAGGTGTGTATGTATAGGTGTGTATGCGGAGGGACTGTATGCATGCTGGGAGAGGGGAGATTGAATCTTTAAAAGATTTATTAGAGGTTTTGAGAGCGTGTCTATGCAGGTGCTGAGATTACGTATTCCAGTGGGGACGTGTGGCGACGGGCAGGAGGTGACGCCAATAAGACAACAGGGCAGTGTTGAGCGTGACGGCTTGAGGCTTTGTTTCATGCTGAAGAACCAGGATTGGAAGTCTACTGTAGGGGTAAGGTGCCATCTCCGTTGGGAGTTGGACCGATGCTCACAGGGCCAGTGAGGAAGGACTGCTTTGTGAGGGTGCAATGAGAGCGCTAACCGCTAATGGATTCTATTCCATCAACATTTGTGATTGACGTGAAAACACGTCAATCAATTCTTCCTTCCCTGCTGTCCTGGCTTCCCACCATTATTACACAGAAACTAAACAGCCAGCATTAACCACTTAAAAGTCTTACTTACATCTGATATTGTCGCTGTCGGGCGGAAACCTTGTACAGTATGTACAAAACTGTTACTTTTCAGGAAGAAAGAACCTGTGTTCTAATGGATCGAATGTAGTTATTATTTAGTCACAAGATCTTGTTAATACTTTTCATTAGTTCAATATTTATAATGTTTCAGAAATAGTGCAGTGCAACACGATGTGAGCTTGTACTGTGGATTGGCTAGTATGGCTACTTAAAGGGGAAGACCACCCATTTTCAATATTGAACTATGTCAATAATATAACTTAGAGGAATTGTGAGGAAATAGAAAAAAGTTCCCACCCTTCTGTGTTGCCTAGAACTGGAGGATTGATTTTAGGGTTTGTATTTGTATTGTAAAGTACAACGGTGTGATGTCACCAAGTTGTACTTTACAATACAAACCCCAAAATCAATCCTCCAGTTCTAGGCAACACAGAAGGGGGGGGGGGACTTTTTTTCTATTTCCACACAACTCCTCTAAGGTATATTAATGACATACCGGTAGTTATTGAACTACCGGTATTGAAAATGGGTGGTCTTCCCCTTTAAGCTAATTTTGAGCGACAAAGTAGAGCATTAATTTACGGAAAATATAAAAAGTTGAATATGGCGATAGGAGGTTGTACATCAAGTAGTGAAAATAGCAGGCCTACAAGCTCACAACAACGCATTCCACACGTTGAGAGCATGTAGGCTACATCGGCTACTTTAATCGAATGTTTGCCTAAATTCATCGAATGTTTGTCTATTCATGACATGCCCAGAATAGGGACGCCGGTTAGATTTTTCTGTTGCAGTTTCAGCTGTGTGGAGTGGAATATGAAATTGTTGTTCACAGGCAAGATGAGAAAATCTTGCATGGCAAATGGATAAGCAGCTTACAGACACCAGGGTGAGCCTACACTAGCCTATCGCCTGGGGACCCAACAACGGACTGCTGTATTCACTGGTGTGGGTGAGAGAGAGAATACAGACAGCATGGGAGACTTACAAACAGCAGTGTGTGTGTGTGTGTGTGTGTGTGTGTGTGTGTGTGTGTGTGTGTGTGTGTGTGTGTGTGTGTGTGTGTGTGTGTGTGTGTGTGTGTGTGTCCTCTCCTGTGGTACTTATCCGTCATACTGTGAGGGAAGGGAATGTGTAAAAGGATGATAAGAAGGAATCTTCCCGACCTCCCCGTCACCCCCCACCCATCGCACACCAGGTGGGTGCAGCACTGCCCACCTAATTTTCTGTCCTACCACAACACACACACACACACACACACACACACACACACACACACACACACACACACACACACACACACACACACACACACACACACACACAGTCCCTACTCACAACCTCTTCCTCATGGCCTATTTCACACAGACACACACACACACCCCTCCATTTCTCACCGCAGCTCTGAGATATGTAGCTCTCACCTGCCCACTCCATCTTGACTTTTTATGGCCCCCCACCCACAGCCACTACCCCTCCATACCCACCCTGTAAATCTGTTTGATTTATGGCCTGTGGAGTCTCCTCACACAAGACTCGGCCTGTGACCAAGAGGGGACCAGCGGGTTGTAGGGGCTGTGTGTGTGCGTGGCGTGCACACATCCGTGCACACATCCATGTGCATGGTCTGTCTCCTGACACAGACCACATATTCAGACAGATCTTGGACATCAAATCAATGGACTGGAGGACAGCATGTCTAAGTGAGGACAGACCAATTTTGTCCTCCGACATGCTGTCCCCACGCTGCTGTCATTTTGAGTTTACTGCCGTGTCATACGTTTAAGGTACGAGGAACAGTAGGCATGCATCTTTTATGGTTAGGACAAGGGGATATGTAACGAAAGTAAGTCAATGCAATGCGCCAAAAACGTTTTCTAAAACACTGTGTGTGTGCGTGCGTGCGTGCGTGCGTGCGTGCATGCGTGCGTGCGTGCGTGCGTGCGTGCGTGTGTGCGTGCGAGCGAGCGCCCAAGCCGCCCATGCATGCATGTTTGTGGGTGTGAGATGGGGGACACCTGCTATGTTCGATTCCATGAAAGTTTCATTCATTGGCTGGTGGTGATTATTGATTGGTTGTTGTTTTATTGGTGTAGACAGCAACACGGCTCGTTCGATTGTCAGCATGCTGGGAAATGATCACTATGGACCTCTGCCCCAGTCCTCTCTCTCTCTCTCTCTCTCTCTCTCTCTCTCTCTCTCTCTCTCTCTCTCTCTCTCTCTCTCTTTCTCTCTCTCTCTCCATCTCTCTCTCTCTCTCTCTCTGCTCCTTTGTTCTCCTTCCCTGCCATTACAGTTCTATTTAACAGCCTCTTACCGTGTCTTTTATGCCTGCCCAAAGCCATATATCTTAAAGGATTTAAGACAGACAGCCATGGCACGGGCCTTGCAGAGAGCAAGGACAAAGACAGAAGAGAGCTGAGGAGAATAGATACTTTAATTGCAGTGAATCAAAAGTGAATTAATAAAGGGAATAAAAAAGGGTGTGTGCGCGCGAGACTGCGAGAAAGACCACCGTCTTACGCATTAATTAAGGCTCTGCCTCACATTAAACTGTTCATTAGCAGGTCTTCTAGAAACGTGTGTTTGACAGAGGGAGCAAGGGAGAAAAACGCGCACGCACGCACACACACACACACACACACACACACACACACACACACACACACACACACACACACACACACACACACACACACACACACACACACACACACACACACACACACACACACATATACACACAGGGGTCTTGGTCAGGCTTGCCACCTCCAGTACATCTAATTGCTTGAGAGGTTGGACAGATAGAGAGACAGTGAGTGAGACAGATGGACTATAGAGAGGGGAGATGGGAAAAGGGAAGGGGGAAATACAAGTTGGGTGCAGTACATATGTACATTATAAGATAATATAAGATAAGATTTTTTTTTTATTTATTTATTTGAAATTTCAATAGAGGATCAACCATTGAGTTGCAACAACTCGTTTTCGAGGGTGTCCTCGGCTCATAGCACAACAAACAACAACAATAAACAACACAGAACAACAAAACAAAAACATACATAGGCTCCTCCAACATTTCAACCCCCACTATACCCCGCACTCCAACAGTATACTAGTATCCTTAGTAAAAAATTAATACAAATTATATTCAAATGAAAACATGAAAAAATTAAATTAACCAAACTTTGCAGAGTTCAGATCATACAAATAACAGATCAGCATGAAAGAGAAAAGAAAAATAACTTGCATAATTACAGTCAAAAAGAATCAAAAACAAGAGCAGCTAGAAGTAAGATGGACCAACAAAGAAGACTTGAATGAATTAAAATTAGAAATTGCTCTGAGGGACAAGGGCAGGGTGTCAGCTGGTGCTTTAAACTTAAAGGCACGTCTCCCAATTTCTCTGTACATGCTGGGGACTATGAAAAAAAGATGTTGAGTATGTCTTAGAGAATAGGTTGAAGTAAATGGTTGTAAGTAATGTTTTAAGTATGACGGATAATCGAAATAAAAACATTTGAAAACAAAAAGTAACCAATGAAATGTTCTCCTAGCCTGTGGTGATAACCAGTTCAATGATTCATACATGACACAATGATGAGTAAGATAAGGACATCTCAAAACAAATCTACAAATACTATTATAAGCTACAGTTAAAGAATGGAGATGTGTTTCAGAGGTGTTCTGGTAAATTACATCACCATAGTCCAGTATTGGTAATAACAGCTGCTGGGCAATTCGTTTTCTTATTTTAAACCTAAAACAATTGATTGATCTGTACATAACTTTGAGACTAATGTTTATTTTAGTTCGAATGGATTCAATGTGAGGCTTGAAAGAAAGCTCAGAATCCAACCAGAGTCCCAGGTACTTGAAAGACTCAACCAATTTGAGAGGAGACTGATCAGAAAAACAAATTGACAAATCAGTGGGTAAATGATTGAGGTTGTATCTAGTGCCAAACAGCATACTACAGGACTTCTGTTTATTCAGTATGAGATTGTTATTTGTTAACCAATCCTGGACCAGGTAAAATTCAGACTGCAGATTTCTATG
Organism: Nannobrachium achirus; assembly: GCF_963921795.1. NCBI lineage: Eukaryota > Metazoa > Chordata > Actinopteri > Myctophiformes > Myctophidae > Nannobrachium > Nannobrachium achirus. The sequence goes on from NC_137812.1 coordinate 43,139,186, forward strand.
TATCTGAGCTAAATCAGAGTGAGATGAGTGAATGACCGTGTCATCTGCAAACAGATGCATTGAACAGAGTGACATTATTTTGGGTAGATCATTAATAAAAATTGTAAAAAGTAAAGGACCTAATATGGAACCTTGAGGCACCCCCTTTTCGACCACTAAAAATTCAGACTGAACTTGATTTAGAGAAACACATTGACGGCGATTATGAAGATAACTGTTAAACCAAAATAAAGCTTGTTGAGAAACACCAATTGCATGTAATTTATCTAGGAGTAAATAATGGTCAACTAAATCAAAAGCCTTGGTTAGGTCAATAAAAATAGCACCTGTTAGTTGTCCATTGCCAAAAGAAGAGAATACATCATTGGTAAATTTTGTGAGTGCGGTAGTGGTGGAAAATTTTGAACGGAAGCCAGATTGAAATGGAGATAATATATTGGAGTCATTTATATATTGAGATAGTTGGTTAAAAATTAATTTTTCGAATATTTTAGCAGTAGAGCAAATAATAGATATTGGCCTATAGTTATTAACATCAAGTGGGTCACCACTCTTATGGAGTGGAGTGACCCTTGCACATTTCCAGACTGATGGAAGCTGACAAGTAGACAATGACAAATTAAACAAATCGGCTAGAGGATAAATGAGTATCTGAGCTGCTAGTTTTATAAATTTTGCATCTAAGCCATCAGGACCAACAGCACAGCCATCTTTTAGGTCAGCAATTACTTGTAAAATTTCAGTGGGTAGAATCGGTCTAAATGTAAAAGACCCAGGAATAGTAGGATTGTTATCATATGTTTTTAAGTAAGGTGACTCATTGGAATACATGTTACCGACCGAAGCAAAATGGAGATTAAACATATTCGAGATGAGCGCAGGGTCATTGACAACCTCATCATTGCTACGAATTTGTGTCACAGAACTTTTTTTGGGACTCAGAATATTGTTCAATCTTTTCCAGAACCGTTTCGGGTTCTGAAAATCTTGAGCAAGACCCTGTCTGTAATAATCCGCCTCAGCATTCCTTGTTTGGGTTTTACAGTCATTTCTCAATCTTTTATAAACATCCCAGTCCGCTTGATCTCTGCTAGCTCTATATTTTGCCCAAGCCTTATCTCTACGTTTAAACTGATTTATTAACTCAGAGCTGACCCAAGGTAGATGTCTACCCTTAACTCTTACAGATTTCCAAGGGGCATGTTTATCAATAACTTTAGTGAACTCAGTCAAAAGAAAACTCCAAGCATCTTCAACAAAGGGTATCAACTGAAACCTATCCCAGTCAATAGAAACAACATCTTGAATGAAATTGTCAACATTTAATTTTTTACATTGTCTCATATTTATAAATTTTGGAGGAAGACTGGGAATTTTTATCTTCCATACACAAAAAATTACAGAATGATCGCTAAAGCAGTCAGAAAGTACCCCAGATTTAATAATCCTATCTGGATGAGAAACAAATATTAGATCTAAGAGAGTCGATGTTGTTTCGGTGACTCTGGTAGGCTCAGTGATCAGTTGAGTTAAATGTGTATTTTCAAATAGTTTTTTTATCACTTGAAGAAGAGCGAGCAAGCCAGCTGACATTAAAGTCCCCAAGAATGATCCGTTCTGAGTGACAATTCAAAGAGTTAATTGTGGACACTATTTCTTTGATAGAGTCCACTGGTGCGGCTGGGAACCTATAGAAATTTCCAATAATTAAAGCTATACTGTGTAAGATTCTCAACTAGTGGTCAGTAGCCATATAGCAAACCGCGGTCGCGTTCGCGTCTTTCGCCCGTTTTTCGTACCTTCACACCCCCGCGTCTGCCTCCACAACGCCGAGAGCTATCTTTAGAGGGGTCCCTGGTTCCTGGGCGTTCAGGCATTCCGGAGAAACGGACGACTTCACCCTGCCTGGTAGGCGAGATTACTTTTTGAGTAAAGAGACACACGGCGACTACAAATATGGCGACCCCACTTCAAGACCAGGGCAGATAAGCTGTGATTGGCCGGTAGTGTACCATGTGTGCATGATCGGCGATGTGATTGGGCAACGTATACACAACGTATACAGATGATGCAGATTACGTCATCATGGCGCGAAATTCTCCCCCCCTCACGGCTCATAGAAAACATATAAAGAGAAGGCTTCAGAAGCTGAAAATAACGGAGTGGGTGTTCTAAAACTTTAGCGATTTAACAGTTAGGACAATTTTAAGATTTGTTTTATAAAAAAAGTTACATAGTAAAACTTTAAGTGTTTATTTTGGTGAAACAGTATTTTAACAAAAACACACTCGAAGTGCTCCGATATAACTTTAGTGACCTTTAGTGATCACCATGGGACATTCAGTTGTCATAGCATGCAACAGTAATAAGACAGGAACACAGGACATTTACAGGTAAGAGTAGAGCTATAGGAATAAGGTACTAACATAGTACACTTTAAGTCTCTATTTATCCATATCACAATGGAAAAAAACATAAGAATATATTTTTAAATAATCTTTTTAATATTAATATTATATTACCTTTACAATCTTAGAGTTTGCCAATTAAGTGGGCTCTGGCCTACGTGGGAATCACTTTTGTATTGCCCATATTAACTGTATATACAGTATGTATAAAGTATATAAACATTGCAGTAGTGGCATGTAGATGTGCATTGCTCTAACCTGTGCTTGCAGAAGTAGCATGTAGAATAGATGTGCATAGTGTGGTTCTCCTAACCTGTGCATGCAGCAGTGGTATGTAGAATAGAGGTGCATTGCTCTGACCTGTGCTTGCAGCAGTGGCATGCGGATGTGAGCCAGCATGGAGGCCAGATGGGGGCTCCTGCCTGCAGCATCGTGGAGGACCCAGCTCAGCAGTGCCGTTACCACGGTTTCCTCGTCTGGAACGTTGATGTCATCCGAGGTGAGGAGTCTCTCCATCTCCTCCATGGGGAGCAGCAGGAACTCCTGGCCTCCGACCACATCCAGAAAGTGCTCCTAATTGAATGTCAGAGAGAGAGAGAGAGAGAGAGAGAGAGAGAGAGAGAGAGAGAGAGAGAGAGAGAGAGAGAGAGAGAGAGAGACATTAGAGAGGAGTGGGAGAATGGAGGGTGAGGGATAAACAAAAGGAAATATATTATATCTATATATTATATCTATATATTATATCGTTGTTGTCGGGTGGAAACCTTGTATGTTCAAAACCGTTTGTTTTGTGTTTATCATTTTAGAAACGATTGAAACTAGTGAAAATAGACGATCTACAAGCACACAACGCCTCGCACCGCGAGGCGTTGTGTGCTTGTAGATCTGCTGTTTTCACTAGTTTTGTGCGACAGTCTTGTGTGATGAAGCAGGGCTTTGCTTTACGAAAAAACGTACAAATGTGAAACTTGGAGATACAAGGTTTCTGCCCGACAGTGACTATATACTGTAACTGGGTTAGTGTGGTGGTGTTAACCTGCAGAAACTCATTGCCCTCTCGCTGTATTTTGCAGTTTCCGTTGCTCAAAAACATCCCTGTCTACCAAACAGTTAAAACACCAAAATACTGCATGTTTCTGCAGCTAAACACCAACACGCTACTCCAGTGGTTGATAACTGCTGCTTAACCCCCCTCCCCCCTCCCACAGGACAGCGGACATCAGGAGGCAGAACATTTTCGGAAGGCTGAAAGTAAGTCATAGTTTTAACTGCAAATGGAAAACCTCGCCCAGGCACACGACTCTACCAAGTCAGTCCACTGAATGGCATTTACATGGATTTGTATTAATCCTGTGCGTGTGTGTGAGCGAGTGTGTGTGTGCATGTGTGTGTGTTTGTGTTTGTAAGTGAATTACAGACAGAGGGAGCCAGTCACTACCAGATGAAGCCACCTAAACTATATAATTACCCCAGATTACAGTCAACGGTAATCCTCTTAAAGAGAGAGAGAGAGAGAGAGAGAGAGAGAGCTACAGAGAAAAGAGAGGACAGATGAAGAGAGAGAGGAAGTGAGAGAGACAGACAGAGAGAGAGAGGATGGAAAACAGAAGGATGGTGGAAGTAAAAGAGAATCGGAATGCAAACAACAACAACACAAATTGTGGAGAATAATAGAAATGATGAAGTGGTTATTTCCCAGTCACCATGGCAACGCCACTGCTGCGTGGAGCCAGAGTGGTGGCGGTGATGATGATGGTGATGGTATGTGGTGCGTCAAGAATGAGAAACCAATTTGTTGGCCGTGGAAAACATCAGGGTGGAAAGAAACGGAGTGAGAGCCCCGTCTGAGGCTAATGCCTCGCAGAGGGAGGGAGGGAGGATGGATGGAAGGGAGGGAGGGAGGAGAAAAAGAGGGATGTAAATGGAGGAAATAGAGCGAGGAGGAACAGAACAGAGGTGCTGATGAATACGACGAGGAGGACAGATGGTTACGCACGATTTATTCTGGGGTGCGCGCCGCAAATAGTGCAATGATCTGCAAGCATTGTGTGAGCTTGTAGATCGAGCTATTTTCGGCACGTGACACCACCATGCAAGTACAACGTGTGTGTGTGTGTGTGTGTGTGTGTGTGTGTGTGTGTGTGTGTGTGTGTGTGTGTGTGTCTGCGAGTGTGTCTGCAGGATTTGCTTAAAAAATATGCTTTGCGTGACGTTGCTGTCATGCAGAAACCTCTTATCTCCACATATAAACTTTGTATGTTTTTTTCTTAAATGAATGCCCTACTGCCTCACACAAAAATAGCAGATCTACAAGCTCAAAACGTGTCTTGAGCTTGTACATCAGCAACTTTTGCTGTTATAAGCTAAAAAATATAAAAGTAACATTTTTGGAAATATGAGGTTTCCACCCATAGTTTGCTTCAGTCCTTCTCCTGTAAGCATTTCTTTGTAGAATGGCCACAGGTTTTTCATATTTTCCAGCCACTACTACTTCATAATGATCAATCCCACGCTTGGCTCTAGCAGTGACTGCAGTGGTGGCCTTCTGCTGTAGCACCTCTGCCATTCATTGCGGCTGCTGTGGAACTAACTAAGGAGTGCGGCAGCTGTGCTGTACTGTACTGTAGTGTACCAGAGCAGTGGTTCTCAACCTGTGGTTCGGGACCCCAGGGGGGGTCCACAAATTATTTTGGGGGGTCCCCAGATGATTTCGCCCGCCAGGTCGCAAGTTACTATAAAAAGCTCCACCGGCTGTCCGTCCCTCCGTCAGTCCCTCCGTCAGTCCCTCCGTCCCTCCGTCCCTCCGTCTGCCCGTCACGTCACGTCACACTTTTGCCCTACTCTTATCTCTGGTACCGTTGCCCCTATCGATGCCAAACGTTGCACACACACTACTTGGCTAGCAAACCACAACCTCCAGCCCTGATTTCTCACATGGCCCTCTTCTAGCTAACCTGACTGCACCAGATGATGGCAGCAGTGCGTATCCGCTCTGCTTACCATCATCTGGGATCGCTCGCGCAGACTCGATGTAAGGGGCGGGTCATTTTTTCAAATTCTTTAGCAGGTGATTGGATGGGGCCGTCTCTCTATCACAGTCTGGGAGTGCCAACTCCAACCACTCATATTGGCCTGTCTGCATGACGTTACACCCAGAATCCGCCTCCTGGGTTTCCACGTGGTCTGCAATCAGACTCTATTGGCTCAGAGCCCGCCCGTAGCTGCCGCTGATTCGTCCGGCCCGGGACTTTACGAGTGTTATCAACTCCCCCCGAGAGATCTCAGATGGTAAAGTAGGGCGGTACGCACTACTGCCACCATCTGGCGCAGTCAGGTTATCTTCTAGCGGCACCATGAGGCCGATTTTTGGATTTTGGGCTAAAATCACGCAAAGTGGTACACAGTATCTCTAAAGTCATCTCCTCAACATGGATCTGTCCCATTTCCCATATTCCCTCCTGATTGGCTATGATTGCCTTCTAAAGTTTGTGTATGCGACCTGACGGTCGCTTATCTCCAGATTAGGGAGTCTTACTGGTTAACTTAATGTGCAACTCAACAGTAAACAAACCAGCATAACGTTTAAGTGTATAGAGGGTATCTGCACATTTCTAGAAGTGACAATTTAAGGACTTTTTAATACCTCTAAAATGACAAATTAAACATTGGCCAAATTGTCAAGTATTAGAGGCAGAAATTGTGAAAATAGCCAACCTACATGCTCACAACGCCTCGCGTTTGCGAGGCGTTGTGAGCATGTAGATCTGCTATTTTCACAATAGAACCGTGTTATACAAAATGTAATGCCTCAACTCTTAATGCTCGTCAGGGTGTGTGGGTGTGTGGGGGGTTCCCCAGTTAAAATGAGATTATGTTGGAGGTCACGGCCTGAAAAGGCTGAGAACCACTGCACTAGAGTACTGTAGTGTAGTGTGCCGCACCACCCACCATGGTGTAGTCGTGGGCGGCCCTCTGCAGGTCGTTGCAGCCCTGTGCGTCTGCGTAGGAGCGGATGCCCAGGCAGTTGGAGGGGTGGAGCTGCTTCATCAGGAAGGAGCAGCAGGCCTGCACCACCGCCGACAGCTGCAGCAGACAGGAGGCCGACAGCAGAGACTCGATGGTGTCCTCCCTCAACTCCAAGCGACCTGTAGATGATGGACGAGAGGACAGAGAGAGAGAGAGAGAGAGAGAGAGAGAGAGAGAGAGAGAGAGAGAGAGAGAGAGAGAGAGAGAGAGAGAGAGAGGGGAGACTTATTATACAAGCGTGTTGTGGTGGTTCATCCCAATGCTGGGGCTGCATTCAAATTGAAATCCTTTCAATCCAATTGACGTTATTATCCCATCAATGACAATTTAAATGGGATTGGTATGTATAGAGTATCACCATTTATTTTATAGATGGGAGAGGAGAGGAGAGGAGAGGAGAGGAGAGGAGAAGAGAAGAGAAGAGAAGAGAAGAGAAGAGAAGAGAAGAGAAGAGAAGAGAAGAGAAGAGAAGAGAAGAGAAGAGAAGAGACGGCTGCCCCCAAAGCTGACTGCCATCTTCGCTATCAGCATCATTCATGAGCTGACAGCTGTTATAATCTACTTGTGACTTTAAAGGTCTCCCCAGACAGCATATCATTGCTGTCAGGCAGAAACTTTATATCTCCATATTAAATCTTGTTATGTTTTTCTCAAAAGATAATGCCCTATTTTATCCTTGCCAGTGTGCCAGTGCCAATGTACAGGCTCACAATGCATCGCAATGCAATGCTTAGTGAGCTTGTAGATCGGTATTTAAAGAATGTTTAGAAGGTTTTCGCCTATAATGACAAGTGTCTGTGTGTGGGTAGTGGGTAATAATTAAATTATAAATATAAACATTTAACTCATTAAAAGTATTAACAAGAGTGACAAAAAACATAACTACATTGGATCTATTGGAACACAGGTTCTTTTCCCCAGTTGTTTTTGGGACATACAAGCCATTACAAGGTTTCCACCCAACAGAGTGACGATATTACATTTACATTTGCTGTAGAGAATAGCTGTACCTGTGTATGCATACTGTATGTAGTGAGATGTAGAGAAGGGTTGTACCTGTGTATGCATACTGTATGTAGTGAGATGTAAAGAAGGGTTGTACCTGTGTATGCATACTGCACCAACGACCACAGTGCCTCAGGGTCAACTCCCTCCATCTTCACCTCGTCTTGTTTGGCCTCTCGTACATCACTGGTGAACATGGCTGCAAAGTAGTCTGACACTGAGGACAGCACCAGTCTATGGAGAGAGAACATGTAGGACTTACCGAGACCACTCTATGAAGAGACAACACCCCCCCCCCTTTCCACACAGACACCCTAACCCTAACCCGCACGCACGCACGCACACAAACACATGCAGTACGTAAATCGACTTTGAGTACTTAGAAAAGCACTAAATGTCAGGTATTATTATGATTATTAACATGTAAGATCTATTGAGACAGCTCTATGAAGAGATAACATGTAGGATAGGCAGGAGAAAGACACAGAGACAGAGAGAGACCGACAGACAGAGAGAGACAGAGAGATAGACAGACTGACACTGGAGTAGAAGAATATTACCAGAGAACACAAGATGCCAAAAAATCAACTGATCAATTGTGCTTTATTTCTTGCACCTTTCAAGTGCTTTCTAGACTCAAAGCATTAAAGCAATAAGCCCCAGGAGGCCATGGTTTACACTACAGTGATGTTAGGACAGCTAAGGGATGTGTGACAAGTCTACAAGAATAATCTCTACAAAGAAGTAGTCCTTGACTGCCTGCCCTACACACACAAGGAAATGCTATAGAGAGTATGTGCATGCATAAAGTGAATGGTAAATCGAGTGGGAAAGTGAGTGACAAAGTGTGTTTAACGTCATTTAACGTTGTTTAATGCAATCAGATAGGACTTTTCTGTTTGGATTTATGGGCTGTCAAGGCCAGGAAGTATTTCTTTGCCACTCAGTAGGCGTTCCTGCATAACTTCCAGGTATGATGATGATGTCACACATGCATACCCTCTGCATGTGACATCATCATCATGGGGGCGGCATAGCTCAGGGTAGAGAAACCGTTATTAGAGCACGAAGGGTTCCCGAAGGGTTCCCAGTTCGAATCCGGGCTCCCCCTGAGTTAATGTCGAAGGGTCCTTGGGCAAGACTCTGAACCCCTAATTGCTCTCGGTGAGTAGGTTGGTGCCTTGCATGGTTTCCTCCGCCACCGGTGTATGAATGTGTGCGTGAATGGGTGAATGTAATGCACAATCTCTGTAAAGCGCTTTGGATAAAAGCGCTATATAAATGCACCATTTACATTTACCCTCTATTCTGAAGGTCCCGAACGGTGAATATTGTGAACACACTGTTATGGTAGTAATACACACGCAGTCACAGGTGTGTATTCATAAAGCATTTTACAACTACCTTGGACACGCCACAGCAAATCACGATCAAAGACCGGAACAATCCGTTTTATGTGAAGAAATAAGCAGTGAGGAAACCCGATACTGTCCGAGTAATAATAATGCTAGTCTGTCAAGAGGGCACAGATAAAGGCAGGAGAATTGTACTCTATGACAGTGTAAAACAATTACCCTGTCCATTTCATGGTTCCATCTTTATGTTTTACGAGTTAACAAACTGGATTTTACTGCGAGGCGATGAAATGAAACAGCACTGAGAGTAGTATTTGGATATAAACTGCAGGATGAGTTTAGGGGAGGAGAGAGAGGGAGGAAGAGAGAGGGAGGAGGGATGGAAGAGGTTAAGAGAATGAGAGGAGGATGAAAGGACCAGAGGCTGGAGAAAGAGAAGGTGGCAGTGGTGGGAAAAGTACTACTTGTTTTACTTAAGTAAAAGTTTCAATACTGCAAAAGAAATACTCTGTCCGGAATTCAAAATGTACTTGAGTAAATGTACAAATGTATTGGCATCAAAATGTACTTAAAGTACCAAATGTAAAAGTACTCATTATGCAGAATGTCCCATTTCAAGTTTTCAAATGTATACAAATATTTAGAAAATAGCAGAAGCAGATTGCCGAAATGTACAATATAGAGTTGAAGTGGTTAATGAATGTTTTGTAATAATAATCAATCTACAAAGCCTCAAAATGTACTTAGTTACTTTACAACAGTGGAAGGTGGCTATTGATGGTAAAAGTGAGAGAGGCTAGATGGTGTGCTTTTGATACTGACTTTGCTCCAAACAGGACAAATAGAAGGTTTGAAGCCTGGAGGGGTAAGGGACTTACTAACTACATTTCATTTTTATATATGGTCGAAATACAGAGATACAAAGATCTCTCAGCAGTCGAATCGGAGTTTTACCACATACTAAAGTCATCCCTTGTTTCGGTTCCCGGTAAATCCGTCTCCATGCTGTACACTGCATTGGGTAACACAAATAATACACTCTGTACATTGGAGAGGGAGGCTGGGATTGAGATATCAGAGGAGATGTGGGAGAGGATCTGGGACTTCCAGTGGTCCTCGACTTGCTCCATGGACTGGAGAGAGCACAGCTGGAAAAATATGATCAGGTTCTTTAGGACCCCATACCAGGAAAAATACAAGGGTGTGACTAGACCATGCTGGCGAGAATGTGCAGTCCAAAGAGCCAACCATTTCCACATTTTTTGGGGGTGCCCCAAGTTGGAGGTTTTCTGGAAAGATGTCCATAAATCACTGTGTTCAGTTTTTAATTACCAAATACCCTTTAACTTCGAAGCCTTGTACTTGGGGCATGTGGAGTGCATAAATCAGCCAAAAGACAAAAGGTTATTACAGGTGCTCTTGGTGGCAAGCAAAAAATCAATAACTAGGAGATGGCTAACCACAAACTCGCCCACATTGGGGGACTGGCATGGGATAATTATGGAAATCTTCAAAATGGAAAAGCTAACCTACCTCCTTAGAACTCAGTTAGAACGTTTCTACCAAATTTGGAGTAAGTGGATAATCCACATAGACACATAAACAAAGCAGACTTTGTTTAACCCCATTGATCCTCCTGCTTATATTAGGTCTCCTATACTTATACTACTAACAATGTGCTCCCTCCTTTGGTCGTTCACTATGTGAACTTGGTTCCTTTTGGTTCATCGCCCGGTGTCTCCACAGCATTAAGGTAAATACTTTCTTTACTGTGTGTTTTATTTTTATTTTCTAAACGAGAAGTGCTACCTCTATACCATTGAGTAAGTGTTGTCTTCTATGTATAAGGACTACAGTAAGGACTTCATTTACGCCGTGTTGGTTATTTCTCCCCAAGCAGTGCCTTGGGAGAACCGAGCACTCGGCAAGGACAGCATGGAACAATGGGGGAATGGGGAAAAAAGAAGGGGGGAAAAAAACAAAACTATTTACTGTCAATAAAACAGATATTAAAAAAGAAAAAAAGTGAGAGAGGCATGATGAAGCCTGGTGTATGCTTTAGTGACATGTTGTGAGCTTGTAGATCAGCAATTTCTGGAGTGTGCATGAGGGTGTGTAGACAGTTTGAATAAGGAGCGGTGGGAAAATCCGAGAAGATAAGAGACACGGCAACGGATGAAAATGAGAGAAAAAGAGGCCACGAGCAGAGAGAGGATCAAGACAGAAACCGAGCTGTTGGAGCCGTTGGCTGAGGGAAATAATTAAATAAAACATTCAGTGCAAAGTTTCTAATCATTTTACGGCCTAATGAGCATTTGTTCAATTATACCAGCAGAGTATAGAGTCAGCATAATAACACTGCCTGTGACTCAGGGTGACTGATCCACCAGGGAGAGAGAGACAGACAGACAGACAGACAGACAGACAGACAGACAGACAGACAGACAGACAGACAGAGAGAGAGAGACAGACAGACAGACAGACAGAGAGAGAGAGACAGACACACAGAAAGAGAGAGAGAGAGAGGAATGAATGAGGGATGTAAGGAGAAAGAGAGACGGGAGCTTATTCTGATCAGAGATGGCTTTGTTCTGCTAAGGTAAGCAATCCTCACAGACTGACAGTAAGGATTTCATATCTCTCTCTCACTCACGCACACACATGCGCGCGCACACACACACACACACACACACACACACACTTAAAAAGGATTTCACTCCAAGCTTTCATACTGCTTGCAGTGCTTGTCAATTGAGGGAGCAGAGATTTTTGTCAATCTGCATGTGTCTATCATGCAGGCAGGGCTTACTAGAGAGAAAGGAGAGGGGATTGATGGTGAGAACTTGAGAGTACAGAGACAGAAAGAGTGTGGGAGGGGGGGGAGGGGGGGGGGGGCAAATAGAGAACCAGAGAGGAGAGGAGAGGAGAAAGACAGGAGAGGCGAGAGAGAAAAGGGAGAGAGATATAGAGGGGGAGAGAGGAGAGAGAGAACAAGGGACTATGGGTAATGGAGAGACAGTGAATGACAAAGAGAAGTGGACAGAGGGCTAACATGTGTGTGCAGGCACATGCACACAGACATCAAAGGGGGCTTGAGCCCCTGCCCTTTTACTCGTCTGTAAAAAGTGCCCTCTCCAGACCACGAATGCAGTTTTTACTATGGTGAAAGAAGTTCAAATGCCCTCTTTCCATGCCATACCTGAAGGCAGCATTCAAGAGAATTGGGCTTGCAAAGCTGGTGTCATACTGGGATGCCCCTCCCCCGGCAGCCATTTTGAGAGGGTTGGGGGATATATACTAGCTATAGTAGCAGGGCTTGACATTAACTTTTTGAGGCACAGTGTCATCTGGACAAGTACATTTCCCATTCACTTGTCCAGGCACAAAAGTAACTGGTCAATTTGCCATTTCAGTCACTTTTTTCCCCCTTTTTTTTGGGACAAATAAATAAGACCTCCTTGGCCCCCTCCACTCCACAGTCCTGCTAGGAGCATCACAGAAAAAGTGAAACCAAAAGCCACAAGTATATTTAATTACTCTTAAATCTTTATCCCACGATTTTGTAACCCATTTTTCACCCAGGGTCAAGTACATGTTTAATTAACTTGTTCATAAGGATTTATAGTTGTCCCGGACAACAGGCCAAGCCTAATGTCTATGAGCCTTTCTGCAGCGCAAAAAAATCAAATAAAAAATAAAGTTGAGCCTCAATGCAAGCGTAGTAGCTATAAGGAACATTTTTAAATGTACTTGTGGCTTTTGGTTTCACTTTTTCTGTGACGCTCCTAGCAGCTTTGTGCTGTATAGACTATGGACTGTGGAGTGGAGGGGGCCAAGGGGGTCTTATTTATTTGTCCAAAGAAATAAAATACAAAATACTGTGAAATTGCAAATTAACAAAGTGACTTTTGTGCCTGGACAAGTGAAAGGGAAATGTACTTGTCCAGAGGACACTCTGCCTCAAAAAGTTAATGTCAATCCCTGCTACTATAGCTGTGGCTTTTGGTTTCACTTTTTCTGTGATGCTCCTTGCAGCTTTGTGCTGTATGCAGATGGACTGTGGAGAGGAGGGGGCCAATTTATTTGTAAAAAAAAAAAAAAAAGAATAAAAAAACTGTCCAGATGACACTGTGCCTCAAAAAGTTAACTTCAAGCCCTGCTACTATAGCCAGTATATATCCCCCGACCCTCTCAAAATGGCTGCCGGGGGAGGGGCATCCCAGTATGACACCAGCTTTGCAAGCCCAATTGCCATGTCCAAATTCTCCTGAACTTGAATGCAGCATCTCATGTTGAAAGAATTGCCCTCTCTGTGTAGAAATCCATGACGTTACGCTGCATCTCCAGTAGTGACTAGATCATGCTAAATAGCCGACCTCCAAGCTGCGCTGCGTTGTGAGCTTGGAGGTCTGCTATTTTCGATATTTTCACCAAAAAGCCCTTTTAGAAATTTCAGCCCCTGCCTCTCTAACATTCTATGCACGTACCTGGGCTCATATGTGTGAGATAAGGTCAATTACAAAAACGACAGACAGACAGACAGACAGGAGAGGCTGAGAGGAGAGATTGAAGGAGAGCGACAGAGTGAGAAAGGGAGATTGATGAAGGAGAGAGAGGCTTAAATGTTTAAAGGTCACTCCTATGAAAGAATGTTAATTAATTCCCCATGGTAACGGCCATAAATCTGTTATCCCTGTCCTTCAACCATGGGCTGAAAGCATGCGCACGCGCACACACGCACGCACGCACGCACGCACGCACGCACGCACGCACGCACGCACGCACGCACGCACGCACGCACGCACAGACAGTGAGGGCAATTCTTTCAACATGAGATGCAGACACACACACACACACACACACAAAAGGACACAGAAATACACGCACCAGGGGCGTCAATTGGGTATGGCAGGGTTATGCAGCTGCCATACCCTGGGTCCAGGGGGGAAAATGTTTTAAATAAAAATCCATGAATGTCTCTTTGTGTTCACACCTGTATTTCACATTTGTGTTTTGCATCTGTGTTTCATATTTGTTGCGACCGTCAGGTCGCAAGTTAATATGAAAAGCTCCACTGTCTGTCAGTCTGTCCGTCACGTCACGTCACGTCACGCCACGTCACGTCACGTCATGTCACGTCACGTCACACTTTTGGCCCTACTCTTATCTCCAGCACTGTTGCCAAACTTTGCACACACACTCCTTGGCTGGCAAACCACAACCTCCAGCCCTGATTTCTCACATGGCCTCTTCTAGTGCCACCATGAGGCTGATTTTTGCAAAACACATTTTAGGACACTGCTCCTACAGATTTAGCCCTAAAATCACGCAAAGCGGTACACAGTATCTCTAAAGTCATGTCATCAACATGGATCTATCCCATTTCCCATATTCCCTCCTGATTGGCTATGATTGCCTTTATAACTCACAATTACCATTTGTAACTCAGAGAAAGTAGACATTTGAGATTCAATAACTTTATTGCCATGTCAACATAGTTGATAGGAATTTGTCTTGGTTCACTCTCAGATGTAAAACATAAGACATAGAACAAGGACAGCGTAGCAACACACCATATACCGGTACAGACACCCATAACACACAAAAACAAACCACTACGACTGATTTTACTGTGTAGGAACTAACTTGGTAAGTTTGTAGTGACAATGCAGCAGACAGTCAGAACACAGTCAATGTGGCACCTGTACAAATGTATTAACCACATCATGCCTAACGGGCCTATTCTGGTCAACTGATTGTCCGTCCTTAGCATTGTACGATGAGCTGTGGCCTCACACACACACATGCACGCACACAAGCATGCACGCGCGCGCGCACACACACACACACTCACACACACACACACACACACCCACACACACACACACACACACACACACACACACACACACACACACACACACACACACACACACACACACACACACACAAGGAGGGAACGCAATGACACACTGCTCTGTATTTCTGGAGGGAGGAGTATTTGGACATAATCAAGGAACAAAATCAAGGAGCAAAACTCTCAAGGTCACGTGCGCGCGTGTGTGTGTGTGTGTGTGTGTGTGTGTGTGTGTGTGAATCTCATTACCGAGACTGACTGGGTCCTGGCAAGATTGCCTGGAGCATCAGCATACGTGTGTTTCTGTGTGCATGTGTGGTTTACAGAAAGCATGTCACTATAGACTATAGTCAGCAGGAAGTTGGCATGCCAATATTCCAGTCAGGTATCTCACACACACACACACACACACACACACACACACACACACACACACACACACACACACACACACACACACACACACACACACACACACACACACACACACACACACACACACACACACACACACACACACACACACACACACACACACACACACACACACACACACACACACGTTACCAGAGTCCTTAATTCATCCTGGAGGGCCACAGCTCACTGTGAGCGACACAAGCTATTTACAGCACAGCATGGACTATTTACACGCTCATACGCTCAGACACGTGCGCACAAACACACACACACACACACACACACGCACAGTCGCACACTGAGTGGAAGAGGAAGACACATACATGAGATGCAGGGAGGAAGCTGCAGTTTACAGTAATGCAAGGAACAGCAGGAGTTGGAGAAGAGAAAACAGAGGGAGCTGGATGAGGACAGTGCATATACAGAACGCATGCTTACGCGAACAAAACATTGAATAAAATCCCAAGTGTTTCTGAGACATCACGGTTTTGCAAATCAACGCTTAGGATTTAAAGTGTTTGTGTAAGAGAATGACACAGAGAGAGAGAGAGAGGCTAAGAGAGAAATAAGGAGAGAAGGAGGGGTGGGGGGGTGGGGGGGTGGGGGTGGAGGAAAGAGAAAGAATGGGGAAACTCATAGAAACAGAGGGAGCGACAGAAAAAAAGAGGAGGAGGTGGAGAACGGAATGCTGATTTATCATGTTCTCTCTGGGTCTCTAAACAGAGCTGGAGTTTTGTTCGAACTGTGCTGCTCGTAGCAAACTCCTAGAAATGCCTTTATAGAAGTAGTCTATTCAGCATGTACAGCGTGTGTGTGTGTGTGCGTGTGTGTGTGTGTGTGTGTGTGTGTGTGTGTGTGTGTGTGTGTGTGTGTGTGTGTGTGTGTGTGTGTGTGTGTGTGTGTGTGTGTGTGTGTTGTGTGGTTGGGGGGAGGGCGGGGGGAGAGCGAGAGGGAGAGGGAGTGAGAGAGAGAAGGGGGTGTGTGTTTTATTCCCAGAAAAGAGCTTTTTATCCTTCGCATACAGTAAATCAATGCGGTACAATACAACTTTCTAAACCAGGACAACTTGCTTCCACCCCTCACACAAACACACTCATACAGCAAAATCCTGAATGTTAACTCTGAGGGCCCTTATTTAGACGATCTAAGGCACACAGCGGTGCATGGTGAAAAATACGCAATGCAATTGGGTTTGGGGTGTGTGTGTGTCCTCTTCAAATTTCACCAGTTAAAGGGCGAGTTATCTGGTCAGAAAAGCCGGGCAAAAAGAGGTTGTTTAAGTCACGAATTAGTAATGACAATGGGCGTATTTTGTTTTGGAAAAGAGAATGCGAGCACCCTTCAGTTGAATAGTTTACAGTTCACGTTTATCGCATGGCTCTGACAGGAAACATTATCTTTTAGAAATAATCACGCTGGCCGTGGGCTGAAACGTCTGTGTTTGATTCTGCTGCTGAGTTGTTCAATAAATAAGATATCCTAAAGGACCAAGTGTTCTTGGTCCTTAGATGCTTATTTGCGACCGCAGGTCATAGTTAACAATGAAAACCGGCACATCTTGTCCACGTATCCGTGTATTTCTGTAAGCCACGCCTGACACTGTGATTCCCCTGGCACATCACTGTGACATCACAGGTCTATGAGTTTGCTGTGATGTCAGGGGAACCACTCTTAACAGAATGGGTTTGCCACTATGACATCACACTCTGGCTTCAATGTGATGGCACACTAACATAATCCCTTTTATGCCCATATATGGAGTTCCCTGATGTCATCAATATTAAGGCCATATTTAACAGGACATATGGGAATGCCCATATATGGAGGCCATATCGGCCACATACCACACTAACAGAATCCATATATGGCCAAGACAGCCCATCTGTGTGGCTGGTTCTACAGACAGGGATCTCCATGTATGGGCATAAAAGGGTATGATGTCAGATGTCATAGACATCATAGGACTTTCACATAACAAACTAGAAGCAGTGCTCTTCCGAGCACAGGTCTCCACCAGGCCGTGCGTCCTGGTGGTGCTACTGTATAATAGGCCAATGTAAAAAGGGTGGCATATGTTCTTCACCTTAGATCTTTCATGGCAATCGGACGCTGCATGCATGATTTCAAGCATTGTGTTACAAAAATGTGTTTTGCTAAAGTCTACCTGCTGGTGGCGCTATAACAGGACAATGTTAAAAAGGTAGCATTTGTTCCTTGACCTAGTGGGAATATGTATGGCAAATGTCACGGTAATCGCAAGCTGCGTTGATGATTTGAGGCATTTTGTTCAAAAACGGAGCAATCCTGCAAACTTTGAAAGCTAATATTAGCCAATCAGGATGGAATATGAAATATCAGACGGATCGGACTTGATCACATGACTATAGAGATACTGTGTACCGATTTGCATGATTTTTGGATAAAATCTCAAGGAGTAATATCCAAAAATGTGTTTCACATAAGTCGGCCCAAAGGTGGCGCTATAAAAGGCTGATGTGAAAAATGCAGGGCAAAGGTTTATCCTTAGCCTCTAGGGAGTGCGCTTACAAAGTTTGAAACTGATCGGTGGAGTTATAGGTAAAACCACAAATCGGGCTGTTATAGCGCCACCATGAGGCTGATTAAAAAAAAATTAAGTGGCATTTCTTCCTCGGCCTAGTGGGAACGTGTGTGCGCAATTTCATGTTAATTGCGTTTGTGATTTGAGGCATTTTGTTCAAAACGGCTCAATCCCACAAACTTTGGAAGCCAATCTTAATAATATGCAAAATCGGACAGATCCGTGTCGATCACATGACTGTCGAGATATTGCCTACCGATTTGTAGGATTTTTGGACAAAATCTGTAAGAGTAGTGCACAGAAATGTGTTTAGCAAACATCGGCCACTAGTTGGCGCTAAAAAAAGGCCCATTTGAAAAATTTAGGGCAGAGGTTCTAGATTGGCATCCAGGGAATGTGTGTGCTCACTTTGGCAGTGACCGGGCCAACGGCGACTGAGATTTGGCGCTCACGAACTGCGAGGACGCACGGACGCACGGACGCACGGACGGACGCACGGACGGAGAGGAAAACATACTCTCCCCCATGCCTTCGGCTGGTGGAGACAATAACTGAGTAAGCATGTTTGGGCTGCTCTCACAGCATATTTCCATATACAGTACATGGATCTCCATATATGGGTACCAGGGGTCTCCATATATGGGTAACTGGTCCGATATACATCACTGGCCAGAAGGCCAGAATTGGCCATTACTAGTTTTTGGCAAATACTAGTTTTTATGCTTATACAGTACATAGTTATTACGTTTATGGCATACTGTAAGATAACATAAATTAGACCAATCAGATTGTCTTCTCTAATTCTCTTTAAGAGAATTGAGCACTTGAGATAGGTCCATTGCTTTTTAAATGATGGATTCTGTAAGTTGCTGAGAAAAAGTGAGAGTGTGCAACGAACTAGAAGCATTAATAATGTCATATAACGCTCTCAGGAGACGGGGAAACTGGCAATTTGGGCCTAGAAGGAATCACACCTTGCATCTATCGCATCTGTGATATGTTGACATATCAACTTAATAGTCTAACCTTATGTTCTTTGTTTGAACCAACCACCAGTTAAAGCAAGATAGAGATGCTGTGTCTTGTCTTGTGCGTCCTTGTGTCAGAGCTCCAAAATCCATATTAACGATTGTTACTGCGCTCTTAGAGGGTATTCTAAGAGCACAGTAACTAATGTGGAGATCTGATAACGGAAATTCACCACGATAAAATGATCTTATCGCAATAAAGAATTACATATAAGCTCTACGTCCCCATCCCCGCTTTGTCACCATCTGTGCTTGAAGGACTATACAGGAGTAGACAACTGGTGGAAGCCTCCTCATTGGCCTCATCCTTGAACTCATTAACAGCTGGTCTCATCCTTGTACACATGAACCCTGGTCTCATCCTTGTACACATGAACCCTACTGTTGCTGTCTACCAGAGACCTCCTGCCCAGAAAGCCACAGCAACAGCACATCACACTGTGATCTATGATGGATGAGAAGCAGAT
>NC_137812.1:43163308-43165808 GCF_963921795.1 Nannobrachium achirus
TCAAAGCCCTTCTCATGGAACACCAGCTCCTGGCAGCGAACACCATGTTCCGAAAGAGAACAGGGAAGAGATGGACTTTCAGAGACCGAGCCTCAAGGCCTGGGGAGCTACCTAGGCTATACCAGTTGGACTACATCCTAGTGAGGCAAAAGTGGAGGAATTCCATCCTGAACGCTGAGCCATACAGCACGTTCAGCTCTGTAGGCTCTGACCACCGTGTGGTCTCCATGAGGGTACGACTGAGCCTCAGGGTCCCCAAGCCAAGCCCCAAGATTCGGCATGACTGGAAGGCATTCACGACCAATCCGGGCCTCCAAACCAGGTACTCGGAGGAAGTCAGGAAGCGCTTTCGG
The DNA here is from genome assembly GCF_963921795.1 of Nannobrachium achirus. Classification (NCBI taxonomy): domain Eukaryota; kingdom Metazoa; phylum Chordata; class Actinopteri; order Myctophiformes; family Myctophidae; genus Nannobrachium; species Nannobrachium achirus. The sequence goes on from NC_137812.1 coordinate 43,163,662, forward strand.
CAGCTGGATAGGGGAGAGGAGCCCAGCCGTGAATATGGGAGATTCATCACAGCGAATGAGGAGGCGACCAGACTGTGCGTGCCAGTGCTGAACAGAGTAAGAGCACCACCACGGTCCAGACACCCGAAGGTTGTAGCAGCACGAGGCAGGATGGAGGAAGCACGACTCAACTTTGAGCGTGAACCAACAGAGGAGGGTCGCGAGACACTGAACGAGGCCAAACAGTCTCTCTTCAGCACCTACGACGCCATCAAAGGGGAAGAAGTGATGGAAAGTGTGCGAAGAGTGCAGGCAGCGCAAGGTGAAAGGCAATACGGGGAGGCCTGGAAGGTAATAAATGAGATGACAGGGCGGAAGAGGGCCAAGGAGGGCCAGGTGGAGGGACACAGTCCAGAGGAGAGGGTGGCAACATGGTTCGACCACTTCCAGAGGCTCCTGGGAACATCAGTGGAAGAGGGAGAGGAGGAAAATATACCGACAGTCCTCCAGGGCCTGAACATCGACGATGGACCCTTCACAATCAGCGAGCTCGCCAGGGCAAAATCCACCCTAAGAGAGGGAAAGAGTGCTGGGCCGGATGGCATACCCCCAGAGGTCTTGAAGAACTGCGACCTAGACAACCTCATCCTAGACTTTTGCAACAATGCTCTACAGCACAACAAGCAACCTGAAATATGGTCTCTGTCTAATATCATCCCGGTGCCTAAAGCTGGAGACCTCTCAAAGCCAGACAACTACAGAGGCATCAGCCTGACATGTATCACTGCTAAGGTCTTCAACCGAATGATACTGAACAGGATACGGCATGCCATCGACCCTCACCTGAGAGAGAACCAAAATGGTTTTCGAGAGGAGAGAACAACCGTAGCACAGATCCTGGCATTAAGGAGATTAATAGAGGAGGTGAAAAAGAACAACCTAGCAGCTGTACTGTGCTTCATTGACTTCAAAAAGGCTTTTGATTCTATCCACAGAAGCAAGATGGTGAAGATCCTTGAGGCCTACAATGTCCCTCCCAACATTCTCCGGGCTATCGAGACCATGTACGCAAAAACAAGGGCCAAAGTGGTGACCCCAGATGGCAGCAGTGAGGTGTTTGACATCCGAGCTGGGGTAATGCAAGGAGACACCCTAGCCCCCTACCTCTTCATCATAGTTCTAGATTATGCGCTCAGGAAAGCCATAGGGGGACGGGAACAAGAGCTTGGCTTCACGCTAACACCAAGGAGGTCAAGACGGCATCCCGCAGTAGTTCTGACAGACCTGGACTATGCGGACGACATCAGCCTGCTCTCCGACAGCATGGAACAAGCACAAGAACTCCTGAACAGGGTGGAGATAGAGTGTGCCAAAGTTGGTCTCAGGCTAAACGCTAAGAAAACTGAGGTTATCACCTATAACCTACCTGATCACTCACCTCTGACAACAACAGAAGGAGCTGTGTTGAAGGAAGTCAAGGACTTCAAGTACCTGGGCGCATGGGTCGACTCAACTGAGAAAGACCTTAAAGTAAGGAAGGCACTCGCTTGGAGGGCCCTGAGCGGCATGAACAGTGTATGGAACTCTAACCTCCCCCGCCAAATCAAACTTAGCTTCTTCTTTGCAACGGTGGAGTCTGTTCTCCTCTATGGCAGTGAATGCTGGACCCTGAAGCCAACCCTGCAGAAGTCTCTAGACGGGTGCTACACTAGAATGTTGCGTGCAGTACTCAACATCAACAGGAGTGCACATGTTACAAACGAGAGCCTGTATGAGGGAATACCAAAGGTAAGCGAGAAAGTTGCCACCAGAAGAATGAGACTAGCAGGACACTGCCAAAGACACCAGGAGCTTCCAGCCAGCAAATTGGTACTGTGGGAGCCAACACACGGGCACCGGCCGCGAGGACGTCCCACAAAAACATACGTGGACATACTCAAGGAAGACGTAGGGACACAGAACACCAATGAGCTGGCCAGATGTATGGAGAACCGAGATGACTGGAAACAACGATGGAGGGCTCGTCTGAGGACGACCTAGATAGATAGAGTGTATGATGCTGATTAGAGAATGTAATTCCTCAACTCTTAGTGCTTGTCAGGGTTATTTTAGGGGTCGCGGCCTGAAAAGGTTGAGAACCACTGATGTAGGAAGGGGCTTGACTCTGG